>NC_062206.1:952500-990000 GCF_912470025.1 Vespa velutina
TCCTCCGTCTCTCTCTCTTTCTCTCTCTATCTTTCTTTTTCTCTATTTCTATATCTCTATTTTTTTTTTCTTTTTTTTTTTTTTTTTTTTTTTTTATCTCTTTCTCCTTTTTTTCTCACAATGAATCCTCAGACCACTCAGCACTCAGAGATACGTATGTACATAACGTTCATTCTTTTGACCGTGCTACTATATGCACATAGTAGATATGTGTAAAAATATCTTGCGATATACCGGAGAAATTTTTCAACAAGAAAAAAAAACAAACAAATAAATAAATAAATAAATAAATAACATAACATAAATGAATATTTATATTATTTCATTTGTCAATAATAAAATATAATGTTGGAATATTTAATATACATATATACATATATATATATATAGAATACAGATGCCAGTAATACATAGTATAAGTTTGATCCCATATTTTTTGGACATCCTGTATGTGTGTATATATATATATATATATATATATATATAATTCTTCCATTGTTAGCAATAGAAAAAGGACGTCACTTGAGAAAGGTCAACGATAGAGTGTCGAACTATTTCACCTTTATGTATGTAAATATACGGAGCTGCTGTTAATCAATACGAAACATATCGACATGTACGTACTTAAAGTACTTACGTATACATATATATATATATATATATATATATATATATATATATATATACTAGACAATCGATAAAAAATATGTAAATATATTTTAAACGATACGTAGAACCATAAAAAGATAAAAAGAAAAACAAGGAAGAAAAGGAAGAAAGAAGGACAAAAAAGTAGAAAAAAGAAGAAGAAAAATAAAATAAAAAACGAAAATAAAGGGATACGAAGGGAAGAGAAAAGGAAAGAAGAAAAGGGAAAAAAAAGAAAAGGAAAGAAACAAAAGGAAAAAAAATAAATAAGAAAGTAAGTAGAAAACAAATAATAAAAACAAATATATACTCTTATAGATCGAAAAGATTAAGACTCGCGTACACACGAGTTGTTTTATGAAACGCGATACGACGTTTCGTAAGGTCTCTCTCTCTCTCTCTCTCTCTCTCTCTCTCACGCCGATGTTATCGCAATAATTGCGCGCTCGCGAGTCTCTCGAATAAATGAGAGTATCCGTGCTAGTACCATATATGGTATAGTGATTTTGTGATACAAAGTAAAGAGCACGAATGAACGCTCACGATTCAGGATTTACGTTCGAGCGAAGAGAGGGGGTGTTTGGGTGGTAGGAGGAGGAGGAGGAGGGTAGGTGGGAGGAAAAACACGTCGAGTAAAAGATCGAACTCTTTCTCTCACTCTCTCTCACTCTCTCTCTCTCTTTCTTTTCATCCCACTTTCTCTCTATTTCTCTCTCAACGTCAATCGACGACGAGAGGTGCCAACGAAACTGGACCCGGACCCGGGACATAACATTGGACGCGTCGTACCGTACGTGTCCCGTTTCGCAATTGCGTAATTGAAATCGTCAAGATAAAATTCCATCATCGGGCGCTTCATTGTTGAAACGTCACGTCAGGCTGCTGAACGCGGTGTGTTACTGTCGAGCTACGATGATAACGCGCGTGTTCCATAGATATACACATACATATATACATATTCATACATATGTATATATATATATATATACACGCACTATATTTGTGTATGTATGTATATATACATACATACATACATATATATATATATATACCCTGTGTCGAATAAATTTCTATTAAGTTTTAATTCTTCATTCGATTCAACCGCATAACCGATACAAACCGTTCGCTGTAATGACTCCATCGGTTAATTGGGTTTTCCTATCTTTCTCTCTTTCTTTCCTTCTCTTACTCTTTCTTTCTTTTTTTTTTTAATTTTTTTTTTGAAAATGAAAAGGAATTCGATTAAAAAGATGATGGATTTTTTTTCCTTAAGTTATGCGCAAACACGTGCTTTTTGCGATCTTCCAAACGACTAACCACTGACGTGCGACGGATACCTTTTAACATACTACTTACTTTCACCATGTGTAGGTCGAGGCAAAGTCTACGTAGTAGAAAATGAATATCAACGGAACACATAACCGGTGCACTTTCGAGGACGGAACGCGTTATGTTGTATCCATGTATGTATCTCTCCTCTCTCTCTCTCTCTCTCTTTTCTCTCTCAACGACTGCGTAAAACGGTTCGGCGCCTTAACCAGCATGCCTTGGCGCCAATTCTCTTCTTCTCGTCTCGCCTTCTACTTCGTTCGAGGAACTTCTCTTATCCGTCTTTGCCTTCGTAATGAATTCTCATGCTTGAGAGATATATATATATATATATGTACATACCTATATAGATACATATATATATACAATATTATAAATGCAATGTCGATATCAAAGGATAGATATGAATCGACTCTGAGATATTCGACTTGATGTTTGATCTCTCTCTTTCTCTCTCTTTAAACAATCAGTCGTTTATGAAATTCCTTTTTCGAGATCCTTCTTTTAAAAGGACAAAAGGAAAAAAAAATAAAGGAGGAAAAAGACAAAAAGAAGAACTTCTGTCCATTTTTCTGTTATATATCTTACGAATTTATTTTTCCCTTTTTCGCGCCTTTCACAAACGTGTCGTCAAACAAGTCAAGTTTCGTTAGAAGCTCCCTTGCCAACCGCGGCCAACCCTCAATCCCAAACACCACCTCTCCTTCACCCCACTATAGGACCCATATCAGAGATATATCGAAGAACTTTAAAAATAGCTATCTTCCTTAGGAGAGGTTCCTCTTCTACACGACTCTTTCAAGAACGTAATCTGATCGGTCGTTCTTTGAAAAGACACCTGTCATCGGTGCGACATTCTAGTGCAGACACCTTTCGCGACTTGAAAAGATTGGCCCACATTTTTTTTTCTTTTTTATTTTTCTTTCTAAATTACGACGTACTTACTTTGTATGTGTGTATATGTTCGTGTGTGTATGAATCGTTGATTTTGAAAGTGAGAATCGTTCATTTTGTGAAAGAAAAAAAAAAAAGAAGTAGCTAAGCTAATTCTTATTTGAAATTAACATAAAATTTATATTTTCAATCAATTCAAAATAAATATCTTTTAATATCAGTATAAATTATTAAGTTGATTTTAAAAGTGAGACAAGTCCCCACATCTAAATAAAGAATGGTAATCTTTAAATGTGAAAATTAAGCCTATTACCTAAAAGAGAAATATAAAGATATGACGGATTTATTATTCTATTGTATCACGAACATTTGTCATGAATACTAAAAAAAAAAAAAAAAAAAAAAAAAAAAGAGAGAGAGACAAAGAAAAGAGACAAGAAAAAATATAAAAAACCTTTTTTATCGTCATTTCGGAATTTTATTTCTAGACAAGATAGAAGAGAAGGATTTTACTTTATCTCGTTCGTTCCTTCGTTCTTTCGTTCGTTCGTTCTTTCGTTCTTTCGTTCGTTCGTTCGTTCTTTCGTTCGTTCGTTCGTTCGTTGCACCTTCTTTTCTCTTTCTCTTTTTCTTTTTCTTCAAGGACGAGCGACAACGTGGTTCTAAACGACGAATGGCGACCACACCTCGTCCGGAGTCCCAGAAACGAAGAGAAGAAAAGCGTCGGACAGTCAGCTGTTTTATGGGTGGCAATGTGTTTCTGTCATAGGATCCCTAAGTCTCCCGAGGGAGTAGTTGCTCATTTTCGAGATTATCACCTTTTAATCGTGCAATTCCACGAAAAAAATAAAAAAAAAAACAAAAAAACAAGAAAAAGAGAAGTAAAAAAGGAAAGAAAAATATAAGTTTTAAATCTTTCGCGTGTAGTACGCGAAAGGATAAAAAAAAAAAAAAAAAAGAAAAAAGAAAAGAAAAGAGGTAAAAAAAAAAAGCCAAAAAAAAAAAAAAAAAGAAAAGAATTCACGCCTTCGTTCGATAAATCGTAACTCGTGTGGGGATGACTTCGTAAGGTAGGTCCATATTTGGTGAAGTTCAGAGTTTCTGATCGAACTCGAGAGCTCGTACGATAAAGTTCGATACGTTAATGCTCACCATAAGTAAGTACTTACTTATCTACACCTTTCCTTTCTTTTCTCTTAAATAATATACTTCCGCCGTTTCCACAATGTAATTACTTACCTTCGTGGCTTGTCAACGTTTATCGAATGTAATGTAATACACATACGTATATAAATATACGTATGTATACGTATGTTAGTGTACGCAAAAGCAAACAATGGTATTAAACTCTATTGATAAAATAAAGATAATATAGAAAGAAAAAATCAAATATAATCTATTCACCTAACAACGATATAGAATCTTGTCTGATCTTGTAACATGGACAAGTGGGTTTAATCTATGCGCGTATTTTATTCAAATATCCGCCTCTTGAATATATATGCGTGTGTGTGTGTGTGTGTGTGTACGTGTGTGTATTTATATACTCTCGATCATTGCGAACATAACAAGAGAATAGAAAATAACCTACACGTTAAATCGTACGATTGGAATTCGCGTTACCGCAGGAAGTCATCGCGAAGAAGTTGTTCGAAGTAGAGTGAGAAAAAAAATCTATATATATATATATATATATATATGAATATAAAAAGAAAGAAAGGGAGAAGAGAGAAGAGAGAAAAAAGAGGATGGAAAAAGGAGAAGATTTCTTATTTTTACATTTCGCAAGAGACCTCGATAAATCGACGCTAATGGCTATTTACCTCTTTTTCACCATTTCATCTCTCTAATTTTTTTATTTCTTTTTTGCTTTCGTTTTTCTCTTGTACTTTATATCGAAGAAAAATAAAAAAAAAAAAGAACTAAAAAATCTACCGAAAAAAAAAATATTTCTCCGCCATGGGCCAAGCAGGGAACAAGATTCCTCGGTAATGTCATGGCGTACATATCTCGAGGGTGGCGCCAGTTAAATCTTATTTTACGACCGGCCGAGGAAGGACGAGGTGAGTTTCTTCCTTTCCATTCGTCGTATCCTTTCGTCGTTGTCTTTCATTCCTTCGAAATTCTCACGGATCTTCCCCCGCCGATTTCCTATAATTAGCGCGGAGCC
The DNA here is from genome assembly GCF_912470025.1 of Vespa velutina. Taxonomy (NCBI): domain Eukaryota; kingdom Metazoa; phylum Arthropoda; class Insecta; order Hymenoptera; family Vespidae; genus Vespa; species Vespa velutina. The sequence goes on from NC_062206.1 coordinate 957,542, forward strand.
TTTCTCGCGATTCGCTATTATTATTCGTGCTGAAGAAAAAAAAAAAAAAAAAAAAAACAAGAAAAAGTCAAGATTTCATGATCATAAATCATTGTATCACGATCTACAATAAATACGTTCGTTTGTGATATCACGACGACGTTCCTAACTATATCTCGAAGTTTGAAGATAGATATTTATTAAAAATCGATGAGAAATTAATGGCACTTGGAATGAGATTTTATTTCTAATTAAAAAAAGAATTAAAAAATTAATAAAGTCAAATATATATATATATATATATATCTTTTTTTTAAGAAACTCCAACATGGATCACACACATATGCGCGCACGCGTGTACGTATGTAATAATCGTTTCGATTATCAAGCTAGTTCGTTGGCGAATGATCCGACTAATCCGATTCTATCCAGAGTTTCTAGGGTCCCTAGTAGTGACATTATCCTTAGTAACTTTATTATAACCGTACTCTCGAACGATAGTCTCGTAACAAAGTGTAACAGGCTGTAAATGGCTTTCAGGACGAGCCACGAGAGGACTTTCGTCGGTCGTTCGCCAACGGTCGATAATGAAAAAGAATATGCCTTTCATAGCATACCCATACTCTTCTCCATTAAAGATGTTTAAGAACCAAAATGATGTTTATTAGAACGAAAGGAAGGAAAATAAAAAAGAAAAACAAAAAAGGAAGAAAGAAGACAAATATATGGAAGAGTAAAAGAAGAAACGGAGAATATTAGTAATATAATCACATAAATTTCATTCGATTCTAGATTCTCCCAAGTTGCATAAATAAAATCTATCGATAAAGGATCGTATCAATAAAATCAATTTTATTTTATCCTTTTTATTTCCGTCCTATCCGTCTATCTCTCTGTTCACAATTAATTCACGTAAGATGCAGTTAAGTACCCGGGAGTAGCAAGAAGAACGTTGGCGGACCGGTAAAGCCGGCTACAAAGAGGAACACAGAGAGAAAGAAAGAGAGAAAGAGAGAAAGAGAGAGAGACAAGTCACCTTCTTCTTTTTTTTTTTTTATTTACTTTATTTTATTTCACTTCCAACGAATGGATTCTACTTTGTTCTTCGATTGCAATCGGTACGTCGACGACGACGGGTTGACGAGTTAACGATACCGAGTGTTTGCCCCTTTGGAAACAAGTTTCACCCTGTAAAACCGGGAGCACCGATTTTACTCTCTCTCTCTCTCTCTCTCTCTCTCTCTCTCTCTCTCTCTCTCTTTTTCTTTCTCGATTCATCGAAGTGACCACGTGTATTTGCATTGACCGAGGTTGAAAGTTAAAAAAGAAAAAGAAAAAGAGAAGAAAGTAAAATGAGAAAAGAAAAATTATCGACAACTTATCTCGTTAACGACTCTTTCCCCAAGTGTCCTTACATTAATTGATAAAAACTTTTTAAACGTTTTTACCAATTAATCACCCTCCTCTCTATCCACCCACTCCTCATCCCCCGCCGCCTGTTCTCTTCCATATAATCCTCCCTAATAATATTTATCCGTTTACATTGATCGTATGTGAACTGAATTCACGTTGAAAATTTTATAGTAACATTGTGCTAACAAAAAAAAAAAAAAAAAAAAAAAAAAAAAAAAAAAAAAAAAAAAAAAAAAAAAAAAAAAAAAAAAAAAAAAAAAAAGGAAATAAACAAATCTATGAATAAAACATATATAATCAGCGTGAGGAAGGAAGAAAAAAGAAAAAAAGAAATACATATGTGTGCAATGCGTTTTTCTTCGAGTATCTCGTTAAGCGCTCTCGTTCGTCGCAGTCTCATGTAATTTAACCGTACGTACGGGGTTCAGTGGTAAGGCACGACGAAAAAAAAAAAAAGGAGGAGAAAAAAAGAAGAAAATAAAGAGTTCAAGGGGGAGAAAAAAAAAAAAGAAAAAAAAAGAACAACAAGAAAAATGAAAGAAGGAAGGACCGCAATAATTACATTCGTCGAGTTTTAATCGGTCGAGAGTAGCAAGTTCGCGCATAATAATACGAAATTATGACATGGGGACTACTATACGATGTGCACTTGCCATAATGGGACGTGTTATGTGCCACGTTTATATGTATGCATACGTGGTATGTGTGTATATATATATATATATATATATTAGAATACGTATATACATACCTATGTCCTAACGACAAGTAATTAAGGCATGACGCAAAGACCATGACGTATATATAGACATACGTACATACGTATGTACATAGAAAAGATACATACATACATACATACATATATCTAAGCGCCAGAATATATCTATCATACCTTTCGGTTATCCTCGCATTAGAGTAGATCTGTTGAATAGATAAAGATATTTTCTTACTGATATCCATTACCGTCTCTCTCTCTCTCTCTCTCTCTCTTGAATAAATCTATAAATCATTCTGTCTCCATACATATGTATACATATCTATGTAGATATGTCTACATTCAGTTATGATAACTATGATTAATCGAAAACAAATAGAATTGCGATCTCGTAGAAATGATTCCTATTGGTGATATCCGATTTGAAGTTATCGTTCAAATTTTCTCTCTCTCTCTCTCTCTTTCTCCATTATGAACACTCGAATGATGATTATTTTCTCTCCCGTTGGATATTTAGAAGACACCCCGTAGATAGATGTTATCGAACGTAAAGCCGCGGGTTACGGAGGATGAACCCTTTTATGGAGCTCTGGAAATGCTTCGAGGATATAGAAAAAAAAAGAGAGGGGAGGAAAGAAAGAAAGATAGATAGGCAGAAAGAAAAAAGATAGAGATAGAGAAAGAGAGAGAGAGAGAGAGAGAGAGAGAAGAACTGAGGGAAAAAAAGAGATAGGATGTGATTGCATTTTACTTCGTGATCAAAGAAAGTCTCTTGCACTCTCCTCTCTCTTTCTCTCTCTCTATTTTTTTTCTCTCATATGATTTGTCTCTGCGGCTTTTTTTCGCTCTCGTTTATATATATATATATATATATATATATACCTATGCACAAACATACACACCCACACACACACACACACACATATATATATATATATACATATATAGAACTGAACCCAGTGTTTCCAGACAAAAGGTAAACGCGTTTTCTATTTCGCACGTCTATGTTACGACTTCAAAGTGAGACACATGCGACTCTCGCGAGAGAAGGAGTAGAAGAAGAAGAAAAAGAAGATAAAGAAAATAAAGAAGGGGCTCTCTCTCTCTCTCTCTCTCTCTCGCTCGCTCTCTCTATGAAATTACGTTTCCTCTAACTCCTACATTATCGTACTAAACGCGTAAGGGAGAGGAATCAGAAAAAAAAAAAAGAAAAAAAATCGTATCGTTCAAATTCTTTGAACAATTTTTTCCTTCATTTTTCTTTTCTCTTCTTTTTTGTATTTTTTTTTTTTTCTTTTTTTTCGGAAGAATTTCATACAAAAAAGAATCCATTGTTTTATCAGAGATCCCCATTGATTTATAATTAGGCAACGAGAAAATAAATAATCTTTCTACTACCGATCGCATATTTCTCTTCTCTTTTTTATTCTATTATTTCGTTCACCCCTTGGGATACCATAGAATATATAATATACATACCACAAAAGGTAAGAAGAATAGTTATCATTGTCGTTCAAGAAACCATAAGGCCGACGTCATAGAGTGGTTTCTCGATGGAAAGAAGCTGGTGAGAAAAGAAGTTAGAAATAATAGAAAAGAGAACGCCATAACTTTAGAGAAAGAAAGAGAGAGAAGACGAAGGAAGGAAGGAAGGGTAAGAAAGGAAGAAAGAAAGAAAGAAAAAGAAAGAAATAAGAAGTAAAAAGGAAGGAATGAAAGAAAGAAGACGATGCTAATCCCCTTTTGTATGGAAAACCGAGTGGTCTGTCGAGAGTACACCGGGCCGTGGCAGACTTTCGAATAACGTATTCAACTGGTGCAATATACCGTGCAAATATAGTACATCCCGTCTAGACGACACGGTTGCTTAGTCCCGAACGAAAAGTTACCTCGTTATTTCGTGAATTTCTCTGTTAAATATAGAGATAGAGATAGAGATAAATAGATAGATAGATAGATAGATAGATAGGACGAATGAATGAAGAGAAAATCATGAATGAAAGGAGATCTCAAAGTTATACTGGATTTCCATACTACCACTCTCTCTCTCTCTCTCTCTCTCTCTCTCTCTCTCTCTCTCTCTCTCTCTCTTTCTCTCTTTCTCGTTATATCTTTCTCCACCTTTGATTTATTTTTTTTTTCTTTTTATTTCTTTTCTTTTCTATTTCATCCAAATGGATCGAAGTAAAATCCAAGACGGCACGTTAATATCATAAATCACGAATGAATCTAACGAGAAGATTATTATACCGTATAAATTTTTCGCAATAAATCCTTTCATCGTCTTAAGGAAGAAAGAAAGAAAGAAAGAGAAAGAGAGAGGGCGGGAGGGAGGGAGAAAAAAAGAAAAGAAATTGATCAAAGAGGGATGATAAAATAAGGAAAGAAATTGGCTCCAGAGAACAAAAAAAAGAAACGGAGGAAAAAAAATAGGCCGAGAGGGTTCAGGAATCAAAATAATTAAATAGAGAATAAGAAGAAGAAGAAGAAGAGGAAGAAGAAAGTAGAACAAAAAAAAAAAAAAGAAAGCGAAGGAGAGAAATAGAACGATGAAGAACCGGAATAGAATCGATTGGTTAACAACTCTATGGAAAAAAGAAGGAATAATCATAAAATAAAATAAAACGATGTTAAAAAAAAGGACAAAGAAAAAGAGAGAAGAAGATAACGCGTTCGTCGGTTAAATTCGCTAATAAAAGATGTACCATACGTAGCGTTTTAATTAAATTTAAAATGGGCCTTTACTCGGCCGTTTATAGATAGCCATTGGAGATACTTCTGCAATGTCCAATAACTAGCTCGTTCAACGTTATAGTTATCTGGATAGGTGCATAATAATAACGTGAAGTTTGGTTGTACAACACCAATAAAGAGGAAGAGAGAGAGAGAGAGAGAGAGAGAGAGAGAGAGAGAAAGAGAGAAGAGGGGGAGGGGGAGAGAGAGAGATAGAGTATCCTCAGCGAACTAGTGCAAACTCCTGTCGAACGACGTTATCTCGACGAGTTTAACGGCGTCGAGAACGATACAATGGCGTTTCACTTGTCTCCGAAGGCTCGTCTCCGTTAAGGTGGCTGCTGTTGTTACTGCTGCTGCTACTGCTCCTGCTGCTACTGCTGTTGTTGGTCTATGGTGTGTCAGTGGTACATCTAGATTTCGTTTTATACGCTGTATATATATGCACGCACATAACACACATATATATATATATATATATATATATATATATATATATATATATACACCTTTGGAATTTATTATTCAAGAAGGTGTATCTCGTTATCTTGTCTGGTTACGAACGAAAGTACATTATTGATGTAGACGTTATCTTTCGATTCGTATTATTTTATAAGCGGACGGAATTTAAAAGAAGACATTTTCTTTTCTCTCTTTCTCTCTCTCTCTCTCTCTCTCTATATATATATATATATGTATATAAATATCATTGATAGATCGTTTGAATCGATCATCAATAAAGATAATAATCAGACAGCAAATCGGTTCGATGGAAAAAAACGTTTTGATAAAAGAAAGAAAGAAAAAAAGAAGCAAGAAAGATGAAATATGTAAAGGCGTATGTACATACGTCGTATTCGCAAGATGAGATATGTCGTTGATAAGATATCATCTTATTTCTTTAATATAATCCTACGCTTCTCGGATGTATAATTTATATAATTTATAATGATATAACTCGATATAGACTGACGAAGTTTGCACTTGTCGAACGCGAGAGTAGAATGGGACGGAGAGTATGAGAATATGAAAGGCTTCGCCCGATGTACCAGCTGGTGCAGCCTAAGAGAAGACAATAACAGGTTAAAGCTAGAGTTCTGTGTGTGTGTGTGTGTGTGTGTGTATGTGTGTACATGTGTATGCGTGTGTGTCAGAGAACAGATAACACGCTTCATCTGCACATTCAGAAACATTTCTATGTTTCATTAAAAAAGGTGAGCGTATACTCGGAGAAACGAAAAAGTAGAAAAAGAAAAAGAAAAGGAAGGTGTTCCTCTTTATCATCCTTTGCGCTTACGTTTCTAGAGAAAGAAGAAGAAGAAAAAGAAGATGAAGAAAAAAAAAAAAGAAATATACCTATTATAAAATCAATATCTTCCTGTTCTTTTCAACTCGTCTCTTTCTCCCTCTTTTTCGCACATCCAATAATAATTACTACCAAACGTCATCAATTCCAAGCATTTTGTTTTACACGAAAAAAAAAAAAAAGAAAAAAGAAGAAAAAGAAGAAAAAATAGAAAAATATTTAATACGCACATTGCGTATTAATGACTAAACGACTCCACCTCCCTTCCCCCTCTCCCCTTTATGTTGTTATGAATTGATGAAAAAACAACAAATGTTGATCTTACCAGTTAAATTGCTCCCGAGACGACTACACACGACCACCGACCAATTAGCAAATGCAAAATAATTACGAGGCGTGTTGTATGTATGTACATACGTTCTCCTGTTGATACGGGACGACAACGCGTTTGTTTGGTTGTAACGATAACGGTAACGCGATCCTCTCTACGAAGAGAAACCTCGTTAATTAAATCGTCGTTCTAGGTAAAACGCGTACATGACTAGTCTTGCTCAAATCCAATACGATCAAAGGTCGACTATGGTAATTATTAACGAGAAAGGAAAGCTATTAGGTTTGAATTCGGTGCATATCGCTTCTGTTTCCTTCGTTCTTTTTCTATTCAACATGGACACAACGACCGAATTATTCGAAATATTGATTTTAAACGAACACGTTTCTTTTTTTTTTTTTTCGCTAATTGCAAAACGAGTCATTCCTATGGTTGAAAGCTTTTGCAAATGCTTTTACATATATCGTGACGGTATATGTTTATCTGAATTTACGTGAATTAAGCTCGTCTACTTTTATCTCTCCATTCTCGTAATTCCATAATATTTTCAAAAGTTAATAGGATATATATATATATATATATATATATATATATAAATCTGCAACAAAATGGCAGAAACCTTTGAAAAATATTCAAATTCATGCGATTATCCTTCGCACGTTATTATATACGTGTCCTTGTTGAAAAAATACGTTCGTTTATTCTCTATTAATAAAATTATTGTTCTTACAGTTTAATAACGTAAACTATAAATAAATTTTTAGCCGAAGAAAGCGTCATCGCTTGAGCCCTCGGTAGCGCAATTCTGTAGCAACGAGGCTGGATTCGACATGTCGCTAACGACATCACCACCATTTCCACCACCACCATTTCCACCATTACCAGCTGTACCATTGCCATTGTCGTTCTGTGCTTTCAATGGTTTCACGTCTTGCGAGCCGTCGTAGTTACGTATCTGATGATTTTGCGAATTTATCTCGTTGTAGACGAGTTCTTGGATCTTTAACCTGACAAACATTTGTCTATCGAGGGGAAGACTTCTCAAAGGATTCCTGACGCTCATTAAAAAGTGATAAGTGTCGTCCTCCTCATCCTGACCAAGGACCAATCTCTTTTGTAACGCGTCGTACCTTTTCCTATCCATTTCAGGATAATCGTTGTCCATCGCTTCCATAAGGGTTCGTTTCCTTCCGATTTTATTCATTTTAGGGGGTGGCATAACATGATGGAGACCGTCGTCGTTTGATAATAAAGATTGACACGAATCACCGTCTAGATCATCGAATTGTGTCTCCTCGTGGCCCTCGAGTATGTCGATTTGCGGCTCTATCTGCGTACCGTCGGGCGAGGAACGAAGGGCTGCACAATTTTGATTAAGGGCGCACCCGATCACCCTTGAATTCATTTGGTCCCTCAAGAAGAATAGGCTCCTAAACCAGACCCACTTCGAATCGTGTTCGCTACCGCCACCAAGACTACCATCGCATTTTCCCCGATAAGTCTTCTTCAACTCGTTTCTGAAGTTGTCTCTGAGGTGCTTCCATTTCGATTTGGCGACGTCGGCTGGAAAAAGAAAAAAGAAGGAAGAAGAGAAAAAAAAAAGAAGAAAAAAAAAAGAAGGAAATAGACATAAGTCGTTAGAATCAATTTGTCCACATTACGAATATGAACATTGCTTAAGAAATAAAGCGAGCTTGCTCCTTATCGAATTGGCCTTTTAAAAGATCACAACTAGTAGGTCGCTCGTTTCGTCATTTTATCGAGCAGTTTGTCTCACTTTAAGCCGATCGTTCTCTGTTAATGTATCTTCGACGATTAAGATAGAAGAGACTAATCGTAAATTCGAATACGCGATCACTATTTATTCGCGAGAGACAAGCAAAGGGGCAAACTTATTATTATTGCGAACTATTCCATTCTCTTAAACGAACAATAATATATATATATATATATATATATATATATTCCTATCAAATATATTAATAATATAGAATAATACAAATACATTTATGAGGAGCAGGGGTGGTAGAGGGAAAAAAAAGAGAAGAAAACTTATTTACTGCAAAATCCGAAGACTACCTTTCACAGCATACATACATATATACATATATATATATATACATACGTATATATATATATATATATATTTATGTATATAACAAATATATTATTTAAAAATAATCTCTCCAAGAAAATTCGCACTAAAAAATCAACAAGATGCCAGATGGAAGCTTAGTGCCATCTATCAACACTGTTCCCAAAGTATCTAGCGCATGAACTTAGTTCTCGTTGCGTCCGCATCGATATGAACGATACCACCCCCGTAATACACTTTTATCAACGATGAATCGAAACGATAGAGAAAGACGTAAAGAGCGAATGGTAGTCAAGTCATTTAAATTTCCCGCTTACAAGTAAAAGAAGAGAGATGGACTCGAAGTTCGATTCATTCTCATTCGAGTTGTTAGTTCTACGAGCTCCCTCTATTTCTTTATACCTCAACCTTTTACCCTTTCTCTCTCTCTCTCTCTCTCTCTCACTCTCTCTCTCTCTTTCTCTCTTCAATCCATACGCACACATCCATTTACACGCAGAGTAGTGCACATATAAATATAGCACATATCATCCATCTTTCTTACTCCAAGAGGCATCGTGGAACGTGTGTTAGCAATTCCTCTTTCTATCTCTTTCTCTCTCTCTCTTTCTCTCTCTCTCTCTCTCTCTCTCTCTCTCTCTCTCTCTCTCTCTCTCTCTCTCTCTTTCTCTCGCTCTCTCTTGTACTCACTGGAAACTTCGCAGGCTCTCGCGATCTCCCGCCACATCTTCAGTATGACGTCGCGATTGTGATAGTTGACGTTCTTCTGATCCCAGATAGCCGGTCTAGCGTGCACCTCATTGATCAGCCTCTGGAGATCCATCGTCATCGCGTTCCTGCGACCGCTCGCGTTGTTACATCTCCTGGCCGATCGTTTGGCCGTCCTGCGATTGAGAAACGTGATGTCGGCGAGAATAGGTACGGAAGATGAGGAAGATGAAGCGGCAGCAGTAGAAGCCGCCGCTGAACGCGTGCTGCTGTTGTTCCCTCCGTTTCGCAGTGTCGTAGTCGTCGGCGATGAGCCGCCGATTCCACCAACACCACCACCACCACCACCACCACCACCACGATGATGTTTCTTCTCGTTCGATTTATCCTCGTCCACCACCTCCTCGTCGTCTTCCTCTTCTTCCTCGTGATTGTTGTTGTTGTGTTCCTCTTCGCCTTCTCCACGGGTTCCACCACCACCGCCAGTAACAGTGTTATCTTCGTTATTCTCGGCTCGTTGCTGCTGACGGTGGTGGCTGCCGCTGTTGTTGTTGTTGTTATTGTTGTTGTTGTTGTTGTTGTTATGATGGTGTCGATGGCGGGATGTTGTACCTTCGTCGTCAACCTTCTGCGCGAGGCTTCTTCTAGTGATGGAGGAGGATGTACCGCTTGCACCTGTACCGGCGGTATTTGTGTTATTGCCACTAGCCGGTGGCGGTGGCGGAGGCGGTAAAAGATTGTCCTCGAGAAGGACCGACGAGCCGACGTGACGGGACGCCGAGGATGAGACGACGGAGGAGGACGAGTCAAGGACGGCTGAAAGATCGTCGACGACGTCGTCGTCGTCGTCGTCGTTCGCGTTGCTGCTTCGTCGTTGACGCCTTCTCTTCTTTCTCCTACGCTTGGTTGATGCTCGGCAGGTGGTAGTGGCGTTGGTGGTGCTGCCAGTGGTGGTGGTGGTGTTGCTGTTGCTCGTTCCCGACGAAGCTGCTGCTGCTGTTGCTGATGATGTTGTCGCTGTTGATGCGGCCGACGAAGAGGAATTGATAAAACCAAGCCGAGCGGAGGAACGTAGACGAGAGGCGGATTCCAGGGCTTGAGCCTTGTCCTCCTCGGTGCGTGCACCATGCGTGACGACGTCCATACACGGCCGGCGATGAGCGCGCGCGCGCGAATCAGCCGCGATCAGACGCGCACACACGCGCTCGCGTATCACTTCTTTCTCTCTCTCTCTCTCTCTCTCTCTCTCTCTCTCTCTCTACTTCTTCACTACCTCCTTGCCGCCTCCTTCCTTTCTTCAATGACGTCCTCCTACGATCTTCAAGTCTTGCTCAAAGTTTTACTCGTTTACTGGTTTACTTGCTCGTTCGTTCGCTTGCTTGTTTGCTCGCTTACTAGCTTGCTTGCTAGGTTGCTTGCTAGGTTGGTTACTCGTTTGCTTTTACTCGCTTGCGTTTACTCGCTCGCTCGGCTGGACGCGCGCAAGAGGAGAGGACGCGCGCGCCTGCTCGTGCAGGCTGACACCGGTATAACCTTCGGCTCAGCTCGGTGCAGCTCGGCACAGCTCGACTTGGCCTCAACGCTACTCTCGGCGCGGCTCGGCTCGGCCCGGCTCGATTCGGCGGCGCCTCTCAACACGCTCGAGACTCTCTCCTTAGCGTCGACTCTTTTCCTCTCTACCCTTCCCCTCCCTTCTCCTTCTTTCCTCTCCGATTCACTTCTTTCTCCTCTCTCTCTCCCTCTCCCCTTCCTCGTCTTTGAACGATCCACTCTTCGTCGATATCGTCGCCGTCGTCGTCGTCGTCGTCGTCGTCGTCGTCGTCGTCGTTATCGTCGTTATCGTAACAGTTGTTGTTGGACAGTAATGAATCTACCCTCTCGATGACTACCTCGACCGACAAACACCAAGGACGCGTCCTCGTCCTTCTCGCTGGACCACCACACTGACTGATCGTTTCCCGAGAAAAGACCCTCTTCCTTCCATCCGACCTTCTCCCGCACCCTCGTAGTCTCTTCTCTCGGAGCTCCTCATTATTACGATCCTTCTTTCTTTTCCTCCTTCCGTCGACCCTTCCTATTCCATCTCCTCCTCCTCCTGCCTCTTCCTGCTCCTCCTCCTTCTCCTCCTTCTCATCCACCTCCTCCTCATTCACCACCTCCTCTTTCTCCTCCTTTTCTTCCTCCTTCTCCTCCTCCTCCTCACCAATATATTATGTTTCTCTACGACGACGGATCATGCTAGCCTCTCGAATCCGCTTCGAAACGGACATCGCGCCTTGTTCGGCTCCGATCGGCTCCGCTCGGCTTCGTCATTGCTCCAACATCGAACCACCGACTTGTGTTGCCTTCCTTCAACTCCTTTGAACGAAACGACGATATATACATAATACCGAATCGAAAGGTCCTTTGAAACTATCTCCTTTAAGTATAAATAATCCTTAACCATTTTGCATCCTACGCAATAAATCTGGATAATGTTGTATTTACGTTCGTACCATTCGTTTCTTCGACATTTAAAACTCATCGTGTGTGGCGTGAACTACGTCAAATCTCAACTCTTTCTTTCTCTCTCTCTCTCTCTCTCTCTCTCTCTCTCTCTCTCTCTCTGTCCCTCTCCCTCTCCCTCTCTCTCTCTCTCTCTTTCTCTTTCTTTCTTTCTATCTTTTTACTCCGCGATACGAAGTAGTCCCGTAAAACGTGGAAGCTCTCCGAGAAAACACGTCGGTACTCGCTCGGCACGGCTCGGCTCGATTCGGTGTTTCCGATACGCTTCAACGTTCTCAGCATTCTCTGTAGCAAGCCTTTAATCCTCAGCTAGGCGACCTAGCGCTCGATAGCTGTCGTGTCCTTTAAATGGACGAGAATGAGAAAGCTACGATACTTGGATGTGTATATATATATATCTATATACATGTATATGTATATATGTATATATGTATTTGCTTGTGTATTACTCGAGGTGTCTCAATATACTAGGTTTCTCTCTAGACAAAATTTCTTATCTTTCCTCTATGTAAGGTCGTCGTCGTTCGTCATGATGAGTTTATATTATGTTTCCTTTTCTATATAAAACTTTAGGATAGCTTGAGTGAACTCTAAAAAGGATACATCGAAAACAGGAGACAGATGTTATGACAAAAGTTATCTTAGGTCACTCTGTAAATATGTATATACATATATATATATATATATATATATATATATTATGCATGTATGTATGAATGTATATATATCTTTCTCTAACTCTTCTTCTTTTTCTAGACTTCTAGACTAGCGCTGTAGTCGATAAGTTATCAGATAGAAAAATATGAATTAATTATAACATTGTAATGTTAATCGTTAAAAAATAATATTTATATGTATGTAAGTGGATAGATGTATGTAATATTTGTTCTGTACGTGATAGTTCTGTTTAATTATTTGTCGTCAATTTCTTTTGTAAGCCGTTTATCTTGCAGAATTTTTAACGATTACTACGACTACGACGATGACGACGTTTAAAACGTGTATCTCTTTTCCTTCTATCGTTTATGCTACTCATTTCCGTGTACTAATCTATATATCTTATACGTATCTATGTGCACCACCATAATAATCAAGTCTAACTTATACTAATCTCCTGACGCACGTCTCATATCATCAGTTTGTGCATAGTCGGCAAATACAAAAGAGATTGAAAAATCCCTCTTGCGTTTTGCCATTGCTCGTTCCCTTTTGAAAGATTCGCGACTAATAAACGTCCTGTTCGTCGAGATTTCTCGTCGATTTCAAAAGCCGTACAGTAAACGGAAACGAAAGATAAAGGACAAAAACACGATGCAATGGAACGAATAGCTGGAGGTATATCTAACTTAAAAAAAGAATGAAAGAAAGAAAGAAAAAAAGGAAAAGAGACAGGATTTTTATCGAGGTATCATCCTTTCGTATACACATAAGTACGTATATACGTATGTATTTTTCTATTTCATCTTTCACAAGAGATAACGTTTATGTGTGTGTTCTCTTTTTTCTTTTTCTTTATTTAGATTTCATTTCAATGGAAAGAAAAAAAAACCGAAACGCGTTTAGTTGACTAGTTATGAGATTTTAGGGCTACAAAAAAGAAAAAAAAAAAAGAGAAGAAAAGGAGAAAAAAAAATTGGATTTAAAAAAAACTAAATTAATTATGAGATAAAATGTTACAATTGATTTGCTATTAAAAAAAAAAAATATATATATATACATATATATATATATATATGTATGTATAGATGAAGCGAGGATATAGAAATAGAGATGTCGACAGGAACGTTTGTCAATGTCCCTTAATAACCATCATCGTCCTGCACTTTAGGACGAACATCCAGTGAATAGTTAATATCCTACCAAATGCATGCAATGCGTTACAGAATCCTTAGGCATGCAGGTATATCAGGATCGATAATATACTCTGACAATGGGGTTTCCATTGTGCACGAAGACAGACAGATAGACAGACAGACGTACATGCGATGCTTGTTTACCCTTGTCTGCTCGCGTATTAGCTACGATCGATTACGCGAAATGTAATCATGCCATGCGAGAACACGAGAATGTATGGACCAACCACCAGAATGTCTGGTATTTTGCTAATACGTATCTTTTGTTACCTATCTTTTTATCTTTCATCTTTTTCTTTCTCTTTCTCTTTCTCTTTTTCTCTCTCTCTCTCTCTCTCTTTTCTTTCCTTATCTATGTTTCTGATATTTAATATCGTAGAATTAATGAACGTAATTTCGATAATCAAGACTGAAAAAATTGATTCTTCAATTATATAAATATTAATAAATAATTATTTAGATTATATAATTTATTAAATTATATAAATTATATGTATAGAAGAAAAATATGTCTTTTTTATTTTTCGTATTACGAGCAACACCAATCGATATTTAATGAACGTTTTTTCTTCTTATCTTTTTCTTCTTCTTCTTCTTCTTCTTCTTCTTTTTTTTTTTTATTTTTCTTTCTTTCTTTTTACTTTCATTAATCATTCGTTCGAAATACAATAATTTGTTCACTTTAAAAATGTACCTTTCGATCTTAATTAACGATCAACAGAATAATGTTTATGTATATAAATTATATTATATTACGAAATGTATATGTATATAAAATATGTATAATATTTATATAAACAAACTACCGAATCGTAATGGACACGAAACACCGGAGCAGTTTAGTCGGAATCAGTTGCGGAATCGATTTTTCCCTTCACCCGGGTATAGTTAGCTAGCATTTGCCGGAGTACTTAATTACGATGTAATTAGTACTTCGTGTCAAACGAACGAACGGACATGCATAAATGGTCGATGATCTGTGTCAGACCTATCGACTCTATCGATACTGAACCTTTTGCGTATGTACCAGTTTACAAATAGTAAACGCATTTCAAATCAAATCGAATCTGATAGAATCGAATCGAATTGAATCAAATCAATGAGAAATTCCTGCGGTGTGTTAATTCAAAAAGCGTGTTTCGTTATATATACCGATTTAAATAAATAAATCCTCGTTCGTTTCACTGTCTCCCCCCCTCTCTCTCTCTCTCTCTCGTATACGTCAATGCTACGTTTTAATACATTTTTTCTCTAATTTTTTTTCTCTCTTTTTTTTTTTTTTTTTTTTTTTAAATCTTTTTCGAACATAAAAATATTTGCTCTCGCGAAAGTGGCAATTCGATTGGATTAAAACTTACCAGATTGGTTTTTACATTTTTTTTTTATTTTTCCTTTCTTTTTTTTTTTATTTTTAAATCAAAAATCTACAACCACTAACAGGTATTACCGTTAAAAACTCTCACGTTACATTTACATATGTACATGCTAACAAAATGGACCACTTCACGGCCGAGTTCCTCCTCGTATCCGGCAGCTTCTATCGATCAGTACTTCGTATAAACAAGATTACAGTACGTCTCGGGAAAATCCCTCGAGCATCGGACGTTCATGGATTTTCATGGAGCCATCTCTATGCAGATTGTTCAATCATCGTTGCACCAGACTCTGCTTCCAAGTGCATTCACATATATATATATATATATATATATATATATATATATATATATAGAGTGTTCAGAAAGGATGAGACTAAAGTTATATTACGTATTGCTGGTGATCAAGTCGATCATACAAAAAATTTTCATACAAACTTATGATGCTTTTATTAAAAAAGATATATGCTTTTAAAGATACATATGATTTATTTTCATTCGTCGAATTAATGATCGGCCAATGATTTAGTTGGATCTTATCTTCTAGATCATCTGACTTAAAGCCCTTGGACTTTTTTTTTTATCGTTTCACACGACAAGAAATTGGTTTATTAAAGATAAATTATAAAAGATGAACTTTTGGAATGTAATTCCAAATCCATTTATTATTATTTCTAATATAGTTGGAATATTTCAATTTGGCAATAATTAATTCGACGAATTTAGGGAGCCTATATTCTTGCAAGAAGGAGAAATTTTCAAACATTTCTTATAACTGCGACAATAAATTATAAATCTCTTTTAAAAATTATAAATCTTTTCAATAAAGCATTTTCTCCGGCATAAGTTTATATAAATTTTCTCTATTTATTTGATTTCAGTAATACGTAATATTTGATCCTATGCTTATTGGACATCCTGTATATAAATATATATATATATATATATAGATTCTTATTCTATATAACGGTAGATTAAGGTAATTTCGATAAATGACAAGATATGTTACTATTTAGTTCGATTCTAAAACTTCGAAAAGAAAAAAAAAAAGGAACAATAAATATTCATAATAAGTTGTTCAATATTATTACGAAAAATTCGATAAAATTTATTAAATATCAAATGATTTCCATAAGATATAAGCGTAAAGTCGTTGTTAGAAATAAATATTCCAACTACCAATACAGAATTACGTATATATATATATATATATATATATATATATATATATATATATATATAGAGAGAGAGAGAGAGAGAGAAAGAGAGAGAAACTTAGATGACAATTTTATAAATTCAACACACGATAGGTTTCCGGGATTACATTGGGGGCATAACTTTCAACATGAAACGACCATGCACGAAGATGACTTGTATACTAACGTAATACGACGAGATGAGATAATATAATATATATCTATGTATCTAACATATTAAGATATATTGGTATATTCTCGTAATAATAATATTTCAAGATGGATAATCTCGATTTCATATGTACATGAATATCTTATTATTACACAATCCTTAAACGTAGATTTCATTTCATTGAAAATTGATATATATGTATATATCAATTGAAAGTGATGCGGTAATTGCATTTTTTTTTTGTTTTATATATATATATATTATATATAAATCTTATGTAAATTTGTAATAAGAATTAGCTTTAACTATTTTTCTTCACAAAATGATCGTCCTATTTTGAACTATATATATCATAATTTTTATTCTCGTTCACTGTCGTATTAAAATTAAAAAAACAAAAGGGAAAAACTCTATAATTTGAATCAGAATTTAAAAGGAAGAAAGAAGAAAGAAAGAAAGAAAGAAAAGGGGAAAAAAGAAGTTGTAACAGCTCGTTCCATTAATTACGATAGTTAGATATCGATCATACTCAAGTAGATTTACATTTCATTTCTATTCCGAGAGACCAAATAAAGTTCGCGTGACTGGAGGAAAAAAAAAAAAAAAGAAAAGTATTACGTTTTACCTCGAGTTCCCATTTGTTCTTTCTCCCTTTCTTATTTTCTTTTACTTTTTCCTTTCTTCCTTTCTTCCTTCCTTCTTTCTCTTTTCTTCTCTTCTATTCCTTTTTTTAAAACGAACCGATTAAATTCTTGACTTCATAATTTGTCTTCTTAATTCTTTTATTCATTTCATCGATAAAAACTCGAAGAGTCTTTATACTTTCTTCTTCGAGCAATTTTATTATACGATTTTGGAAAAAGCGCGTTATGACAGAAGTTAATATATTCATCACTGGATCTAATTTATTGCTGTGGACTGTCATACTGAATGAGCTGAAAGAAAAGAATTTTTTACATGTACTAATATACACGCATGCTTGCACAGACATATGCACATTTCTTTTCTTAAATAAAACGTTAAGATTAAAGTATTAAAACGCTTCTTAAAAAATGATATCAAAGATAAATATTTTGATACAACGCAAGATACTCCAAAAAAATACATCGAGACAAATTAAAGCGTTCAATATAATTCCTTATCAAACGTAAGTTCGATCATATCAGGTGTTAAGTGATTAGAATATTTTTTATTTTTTAATAATAATAATAATAATAATAATAATAATAATAATAATAATAATAATAATAATAATAATAATTTGCTGATTACTTCTATTCGTAAAGATTGTAAATTTCAATTTACCTAATGGCTCGATTAATTTATCAAACTAAAATATGTTGAATAGAAGGAAGAAAAGAATTATTATCTTATCTTTAATCGTTCTTTTAACTACGGATTTATTATATTTTAAGTATCCTTTTAATTAGTCGATAATTGATTTGCTTATACTGATGCTATTCTTGCGTTGAATTGTTGATACTTTTTAACAATTACATTTAACCTAAATTGGGAATAATAAGAATAATAAATATTAGAAGACAAAAAAATAATAATTACTTGATTCTATGGATCCTTATACCGTGAAATATCATTTCATATTTATTGAGATCTATTTCGAACGAAACATCGAAATCAGTATCGTCAATAAGTCCGTAAACCTCTCCTCGTTTCTTCATAAATAAATATATTAAATCGTAGTCGTAATTAAACTGCAAAAATAATATCCTTAGTTATTTCGAATTTGTTATCGCAATAATGAAAAGAAAGAAAAAAAAAAAAAAAAAAAAAAGATTTCTTTATCTATTTATTTTTTTTTCTCTTTTTCTTTCACGTAAAATAATTCTTACATTCAATAATTGCCATCTCAAAGATACATCGACTAGAAGACGCTTATAGTTGTATTGCACCATTATATTCTTCGATCGTTTTACATTCGTTATATAGTGTAGAAATCCATTTCGCAAATTGATCTTCCCATTGAAAATTCCCGACTAAAATAACATTAAACGAATAACGAGTATATATAATTTTTTCTTTTCCCCCTGTTTTTCTATTCTTTCTTTATTTTGTTAATCTTTTTTTATTTATTTATTTATTTATTTATTTGAACGATTACATACGAAATTTATAACATTTCCAATGTAATTTGGAAGGTTAACCGGTTCCATACCCCTTTTAACCAGGAAGTCACGAATTTTTGGCAAGATCTCATCGAAAATATTGTTTATATTCACTTTGCCTGATTCGAAGTTAGAATATTCGCTAAATATTGGAGAAATTAAAAACTTTTAATGCAAAAAAGAAAAAAACAGAAAAAAAAGATATATAAAATAAAATAAACAACGCGATAAAATAAATACTATTTCTAACAAATTTCTAATAAATCTCTCACCTAATAATCATCGAATTTTTCACTGGCAACAATTCTGACGAAAATCCAACGTCCCCCGTAAAATTTCCATTACAGTATGTAACAATGATCGAAAGGAAAATCCAAAACGTTAAATTTCGTTGATTCATTTCGACAAATACGAATTGAATATTATTGTCGATCTGGGAATTCTAACAACGATCCTATCCATTTTTATTGATCAACCTTATCGAAATTTCTGGCTTCAAAATACGATAACGATTTTATTTTCGACGAAAAAAAAAAACAAAAAAAAAAAGAAAAGAACAAAAGACAAAAAAGATGGAAAGAAGGTAGGCATCTTATAATAGAAAAAAGTGGGGGAAGGTAAAGAAAACGTACAAACTCGTACACACGTACGCGCGCCCATACAAAGTAATAAAGTACACGAGATTCTCACTGTGTACGAGATCAGTTTTCGAAAGCTTCAAATTTCACTTTCAATTTTGTCCGAACCGAAGAAAAATCTCTCTTCCTCTCTCTTTCTCGCTATCAAACACTTTTGCTTTCTCGAGTTTTACCTTTTTTTTTTTCTCTCTCTTTTTATCCTCCTTCATAAACGCGTTCACTTTCGCTCACGTTCGATATACTACTAACCTACGAGAATCTTTGAATCTGACCTTGAAACACAGATTTCACCCGACGTATTTTGAATTCTTTGCAAAACAATCCCAAATCTTCGTTTTATCTTTTTACGTGTACATGTAAAAAAGGAAGAAAGAAAAAAGAAAAAAGAAGAAAAAAAAGAACAAAGAACAAAGAAAAACCAAAAGATAATACAAAAATTCTCAAAAGATAATAAAAAAAAAAAAAAAGAAAAAAAAGAAAAATAAGCTCGTCGTGCGCATGTGTACGATTTCTATCTATTGAATCGGAATGATTGATTTTAAGATAAAATCTCAATCGCTTTTAAAGATTGTTCTTTGTTCTTTATCAATAGCCTCAATAATCATTCTTAGAATGTCTTGTAGCTTATTATATCTATGTCTAAACATCTAATATTTATTAAATAACGTCGAGAAAAAAATATCAATTGATAAGAACCAATCGCGAAGAAAATATATTAAACGTATACGAAGGACAAATATAATCGGACAAATTAAATATATGATAAATAAATTTTAATTAAAAAACTTTCAAATGCATTTCCTCATTATAAATATATAATATGTAATGATATAAAGTTTGGATAAAAAAAAAAAAAAAAAAAAAAAAAAAAATTAAAAACGTGTTGAAGTATGCAGCATTTTTCTTTTTATTTATTTATTTCTCTTTTTTTTTTTTTCCATGAATAAAATCGAGTAAAATAAATGTCCGATTTCTTAAATCAATATTGCGAACGATGACGAACAATATTTTAATGGTGATTAATTGGAGCGTTTAATTAAACGACTCGACAATCGATGAAACGAGATAAATCTATTATCCTGAGGTCTAATATTTAAAAATAAACAATTTAGAAATAATCGAAGAAAAATATGTACGTATATATGTACTATATTACTAGCGAGTAATTATTCGAAATATCGAATTTACTCGCGTACTCGTCAATAATAATTTATTCAAACAAAATTACAATTAATATAATTCGTGCCGGGATTTTTACGAACCCTTCGTCCTCGGCATGATATGAATGCACATTAGAAGGATTTAAAATTTTTTTTTTAGATTACTCACTACTTAAGAAGTTCTCTGATGGCTCCAAAACACTCCGAAACTCGTCAGAAGTAGATTGCAAGTGTCGATTAGTTGATATCTTAATGGGAATTACTTGATGAAATTGATGATCTTGAA
Source organism: Vespa velutina (assembly GCF_912470025.1). Lineage (NCBI taxonomy): Eukaryota > Metazoa > Arthropoda > Insecta > Hymenoptera > Vespidae > Vespa > Vespa velutina. The sequence goes on from NC_062206.1 coordinate 978,128, forward strand.
GAGAAATATAAGAAACAAAAAAAAAATGAAAATTTTTGATTAATTTTATTGTCATCAAATAAGTTGTATAATTATAATTGACTATGATATTTAAATGTTTACTTACAAATATTCTCTTCGAATGAAAGTATAGTAGTTTTTTTATTATCTTCCATGATGCACTGACTCTAACGCGCGAATAATTATTTATTAATTGCTAGACGAACACTGAATCTAATTCACGAATTTCTACTCTGTGTGTGTGTGTGTGTGTTTGTGCGTGTGTAAAAACAGTCTGTGTGACTGTTAAAAAATGATTAACAAAACTTTATACGAGCAAACATTGACTCTATTTACGACTGCATTGCACGCAGCCAACTGGAGTACAAATAATTCAAACGCCTAACAATTAATTTAATTCACGAGAAAACCCGTACAAATTTTAATTAACGAACAAACACTGACTCTATTCTCGCGTGATTTTATTTATTTATTTATTTATTTATATATTTATTTATTTATTTATTCTGTTCTTTTTTTTTTTTTTGGATTTCATTTAAACGATGCAACACACGATTTATTCATTGTCTCGCGCGCGTTTGCAATGATGATCTGAAAAGAAGAAAAACGAAATTTCATTTGGAATTCATAGTAACAATAGACAAAAAAAGAACCAATTATATACATATCTATACATATATGTATGATTAAAATTATTGAGGAAGTATTTCAACAAAAATTAACACAAAAATTACATATATATATATATATATATATATATATATATATATATATATATATATATATATGTATGTAATTAAAAGGAGAGAGAGAGTTAATATTTATATGAACGATGAAGAGTTCCAGCATCAGAAATATAATCTATACTTCCATCCAGAACAAAATTTCTATACACATAAATCTCTAATGGACAATAATTTAATAAATAACACGCATGATAAAAATACGTATATTAAATAAAAAGATATTATAATATATTCTATTATAAAATACATAATTATTTCAAAGAATAATAATCGACCCTTTTGTAGATTTATTAAAGCTTTAATATTCTTTAAAATTGAAAAATATGTTTCTATGTCCTTTAAGAAGTCTGATGCTCGATTGTGTTTTCTTTTCTTTCTTTTTTTTTTTTTTTTTTTTTTTCTTTTCTTTTCTTTATGTCACGATCTCAACCGAATAAATTCCTGGAAATTCTCGGGCAATAAAATTCCTCGAAATTCACAGTCCACTAGTTATTTATATGCGTATACTTTCTCTCTCTCTCTCTCTCTTATTTTCTTTCTTTCACTCTTTTTCTTCTCTCTCTCTCTCTCTCCCTCTCTCTGTTTATTACGTCTCATTTAATATCATTAACAAAAAAGATGGAAAAACTTACCACAGCTATAAATGACCTCTCGTATTTGTTGCTTGTCCTTGATAAATCTGAAAATATTAGCATTGAAATTATTAGCACATTATGAAATGAAATAATACATAATATATATATATATATATATATATACATATATATATATATATATATATATACATATATAAATGTATAAAACGAAAATCGAGTTATAATACGAAAAATGATCAGGAACGATTACTTGACGAAAGATTATTAATAGAAGGCATCGTTAAAGGACGAAATAAATTGCGATATAGTGAAAATAAAGGTAGAAAGTTTGAAAAAAGAAGATAACGCGATAGTTCCTCATTCCCTCCTCACCCATCACCATCTACATCATTACACGCGCGTCAAATAGCCGATTTTATTTTCGCGAATATCTCTTAAACGCAACGATTCTATAACTCGATATTGTTGATTCGCATAAAACGTGTTTAAAGAAATCGATTGATGTGTAAAGGATAGATTGAAATTAAAAAAATCTTACTAATTACCTGTAATTAACGAGGACGATACAGATCCCGTGTCGAACTGGTCGTATGAGAATACAAAATGGCGTCTTGGTCACCGGTAAAACAGTTGAATAATTCGCGGCGCGCATGCGCATTACGTCATTGCAAATAATCCTACGCTGTAATAAATGTATACATACATACATACATACATATATGTGTATATATTTAATTAAAGCAAAAAAAAAAGAAAACAAGCCAAAAATCGTTATATTTATTGATATTATGAAAATAATTTTTTAACTTATTTACTTATCTCGTTGATTGAAATAAATCTTCGAATTTGTACGCAATGTTGCCCCGGTACGTTTCATAGCTTCACCTTCTTCATTACATCGTGAGTCAAAAGAAAATATAATTTATTAAAACAATTGACGAAAATTTTTATTTAATTTATATCCCTTTCGTACGCGTCGTATGAGTATTTGTTTCTTCCTTTTTTTCTTTTCACATAGAAAATTTGCTTATAATTTTTATACAAACGTATGAAGGTATTGAAAGAGCAATGAGTAAAATATATAAAGGAATTGTTTCGACTCACAAGTTACTGAAAATGGTTGGCAATACTTTTTCAAAGGAAAGGATGAAAAATTTGAAACAATTTGAAATATAAAAAGAAATAAAGGAAAAATAGGATCTATGTATACATATGTATACATAAATTCTATTCGAATATATACATTTGACAATACAATTATGATATATACGTACATATATTGGAATATCGATCGACCTATAATAAATTAATTTTTTAATTGTCATCGAATTAATTTAAAAAAAAAATAAGTTACATACTATCTGTCCTAAATACTATAGACCATAACGTACGATATAAACCTTGCTCTTAGTAATATTTGAATTTTACAGTATCATCGATCTAATTACATTTATGGTGATGAGTGTAAGAGAATTAAGATTTGAAAAATTGTGACGCTTACGCGAATAGAATAAATTTTTTGCATTTTTTTTTCTATGATTCAATAATACTCAATTTCGTTTTAATTTTGTATCTAAAGTCGAGTTATAAATTATTATTCATTTCTTCTTTTCTAAAGTTCAATCGAATTAATGATATTATTCTTATGAAATTAAGATCAATATTATAAAGTCATAGTTACAAAACGTAAAACATGTGGCAATTGTGTGAGGTTTCCTGAAAGTGTATTGAATATTCTTCACTTTATTTTCTTTCTTTTTCTTTAGAGGTAAATCAAATTAAATCTATAACTTCATCTTTTATAAGTAATACCTTTCTTATTTCTATAAAATTAAGGGAATAATTGTTAAATAAGATTATTATACTGTCATTAAACAATGTACGAGTAATATGAATTAATAATTAACTAATATTTAAACAATGGCATATTCTTAGCAACATTAAAAACATCATAAAACAATTTATATATATATATATATTTATTTATTTATTCTTCTCTATGCCTCTTAATATTTTCTAAATTCAATAAATAATAAATATAAAAGAGTAGTTAGTTAAAAATCTGTCTTGTAACTTTATATTATATATTGGGTTGGCAACTAAGTGATTGCGGTTTTGGCAACTAAGTGATTGCGGTTTTGGCAACTAAGTGATTGCGGTTTTGGTTCCCGCAACAACTTAGTTGCCAACGGGATATTTTCTTGGCAACTAAGTGATTGCGGTTTTGGCAACTAAGTGATTGCGGATTTTGGCAACTAAGTGATTGCGGTTTTGGCAACTAAGTGATTGCGGTTTTGGCAACTAAGTGATTGCGGATTTGGTTTCCGCAATGACTTAGTTGCCAACGTAAATCCGCAATGACTTAGTTGCCAAGGCGAAACCGCAATGACTTAGTTGCCAAGGCGAAACCGCAATGACTTAGTTGCCAAGGCGAAACCGCAACGACTTAGTTGCCAAGGCGAAACCGCAATGACTTAGTTGCCAAGGCGAAACCGCAATGACTTAGTTGCCAAGGCGAAACCGCAATGACTTAGTTGCCAAGGCGAAACCGCAACGACTTAGTTGCCAACGCGAATCCGCAACGACTTAGTTGCCAACCCAATAATATTGAATTAAAATGTTTTAAGTGTATATTGCATACAGACCAGACAAAATCTAAGAATGTTATGTGCATGTGTGATGTATGTATTCAAAATACTAGTCGTAATAATTAATATTCTCCTTTTTATATATTAATTAAAATTTAATTAAAATCTCTTGAAGATAAATTTATTTATATAGAGCACCAAAAAGTACATGTTAGTTGCTATTGAATGTGTCCAATACGAAAAATACACACTATATATATGTATATATAGTGTGTATTCAACATATAAATGCTATATACATATGTATATATATATAAGGCTTATACAATATAAAATAGGATTAATAAACCATAAATAATTGAATCAAACTTATAAATATGTAATGTATTGGTTCAAGGTTGAATAATTCTATCAGTTTTCTTTTTATCGTGGTAAACAAATAATTGTAATCAACTAATTTAATTCTTTTTACAATGACAATTAAAATTCAAGTTGAAAAAACTAATTCCCTTTTAGCCAGTAATGTACATTATCACTTTAATATTTACTTTTATATATTGTGGTTTTGTGCATATAGCTATTCATGTCTATGCTTAGGTAATAAAGATTCTAATGACATATAGGCCAAAGGATGACATTAAAGATTGTTTTTTCTTTTTAAATTTATTAATGGGTGCTTAGATATACAATAATAGGAACAATATCTAAAACCAAAAGAAAGTAAATTTTATATATCTATGATGGAGAATTTATTATACATAAATCTATTATACAAAAAATTGGAGAAAAAATCTTTTTTAATTTTTTTTCAAAATTCATTTTAGTATAATAATAAAATTATATATTTCACATTGATAAGCAACTACAAGTATATAATGTTTTTATATATTTCTTATATATTGTACAAGTTTATATACTTCTATATAAATACTAATTTTGCTTTAGCATAGATCACTGTAAGGGAACACAACAAATAATATCAAAAAAAAGATATAAATATATAAGAGAGTGAAAAATCTCTATATATATCACGTTACTAATCTACCTACCTAATCTAATCCATACTAATTCGATTATTTATTATTATACACTGATATGATAAACACATGATGAATGAACAGTGTTCCATGTTTTTACACTTATAATTCATATTTTGTTCATACTGTGTCAATGAAATTGATTGACAGTAATTAATAAATTGATGAACAGCCTTAATAACATTTATATATATATATATATATATATATATATATATATATGAGATAATTTTAACTATTTATTATTAACATTTTTAAACTCTAAATTATTAACCTAAAAAGAGACATGATGAGCCATCTTGAATGCAGCTAATCTTATCTTACGAAATTGGTGTTCAATCGGTAATACAGATTCCTTTCAAAAAAGAAAACATTTTCGTATTTGTGCGAACCGCGATTGTTTCTCGTAAATGATAATTGTTTATTATTTCATTTATTTGTATTTAAAATGAGTGCAGAAGATTATGAATTTTTGGACAAAGATAAAGATCAAGTAAGATGCTTTTTAAACGTGTTCAAATTGTTCCGATATCTTTTTTTTTACCGTAGAAAATTGAAATGTATTATTTGAGGTTATGTTTCTTATGATGTATACCAATTTTGTTTTGTTTTTTCTTTTTTATTATTAATTTCTTTTTCTTTTCTTATATTCAACGAATCGTAGGATGAAATTCGTGAGGAATTGTCACATATGAGTTTTGAGGATTTACAAAAATTAAAAGAGAAACTTGGTACAAAGGTCTACAATGAAACCGTATTTGGTAGTCGTAAGAAAAAGGAAGTTATTTTCAAACGAGAAAATAAAAATAGACCAAGAGAAATGTCAACGAAAAGGCAAGTGCCAAGATTTAAGGAAATAATTCAGGTTAAAAAGCGTATACCCAGAGATCCACGTTTTGATAATCTATGCGGTGACTTTAATGAAAAAGCATTTAAAAACGCATACAGTTTTATTAACGATATAAAGGAGAACAATTTAATTACTTTAAAAAGCGAGCTACAAAAGACAGATGATCCGAAAGAGATAAAAAAGATCAAGTATCTTATTCAACGATTGGAAAATCAATTGAGAGAGCAAAAGAGAAAGAACATGAAAGAAAAGAAAAGGATTGAAGAGAAGAAGTCAATAATAAATGCTCTCAAAACTGGACAAAAACATTCTTTCAAAAAGAAATGTAAGTACCTTTTTCTTTTATTCCAACATCTTAAACGATCTTAATTTATAGTTATCTCACGCTTATATATCCTATATCTTAATTATAGCGGAGAAGAAAGTTCTTGATCTAATAACTCAGTATGAAGAGTTAAAAGATTCAGGAAAATTGAAGAAACATATTACAAGGTTGCGCAAAAAGGCTTTACACAAGTCCAGACGGCAAATTGAACAAATGAACTGGACAGTTACTAATGTAGAATAATAAATTAATAGGTATTCATAAACCTTAGGTAAGAATAAATAAACACAATTAATCTTAAAGAAATTATAACTCATTTCTAATTTATTTTCAACGTCCTCATAATTCTCAATATCCGGATGACATTCTATCTAATAATGGAGATTCAAAGAGAAAAACGCTCATTAATTATGTATTTTTTATTTAACATCAAAAGTAATGACACTTGGGTTGGACAATGTCTCTCGCTTCATCCTTAATGTATTTCATGTGTGAAAACGGAACTTATAGAATAATCAATATGAAAGGAATCATTAATTAGAAGAGATATTTGATCGATAGAGCAGTGTTATCTCTGTAATTCTATTCTCTTAGCTGTGTCGTTTTCATCCCTTATGTATTATGTGTTTTTTTTCTTTCTCTGTGGCATGTATGTATGTATGTATGTATATATGTATGTATATATGTAAATATGTATATATTTAGATATATGTGTATGCGTGTATAGGTATATGTGTGTATGCATATATATATATACATATATATATATATATATATATATATATATATATATATATATATGTATTTGTTCCGTATGTGGCGCTAAACGAAAAACAGAAAAAAAAAAAAAATACAAGGAGACCCGTACCCAAAAGGCGGCCCTTTTTTTTCAAGCGTGAAAGCGCCTTCTCGTTGGGTCACCGTTCACGCACGATCTGTTTTGTCCGCGTCTTCAATTATTTAAAATATGTACAATATTAATAAAACATCATTCATTTGTTTTTTTATTCTTTTCTTCTTCATTATATTTTAATCATTCAATGATTCTCTCATTTTTTATATATATGTGGCGGGCTGCGCAGGGTTTTTCTCTCTCTCTCTCTCTCTCTCTCTCTATCTCTCTCGACGTTCCATTAAATTTTCCCCGACGTTCTTAGGGTTAATAATAACAATAACAATATAATAATCATTATTATAATATATTACTAGAATAAAGGAGACAATAGGTAAAATTCATTCATTCTTTCATTTTCTATTTCTTTCTTCTATTTCGCTGTTATTATATATATATATATATATATTCTCTCTCATTTAGGGCTCTCTTTTTGAGCAGAAATAAATGTTCTTCGTTTGTTGGCGGATGAAAATCCGAAAAAAAAGGAAAGAAACAAAACGAAGGAAGAAGAAAAAAGGGAAAGAAAAGGAAGAAAAAGAAAGAGCGAAAATCTCAAAGGATCTCTTTCTCTCCCACGCATTTTTTCATACTCCTTTCGCACACCTTTTCTCGCACTTTTGACGATTCATTCGATATTCGATTTTCGCAAGAAAAGAAAAAAAGAAAGAAGAAGAAGAAGAAGAAAAAGCGAAGGATTATAAAGTCTTTACGAAACAAAACAAAATGAAGAGGAATAGAAAGTAAGAAAAAAAAAAACAAAAAAAAACAAAAGGAAAAAAAAAGGAAAAAGAAAAGAAAAACATATGATTACAGGTACACACTTTTCTCTCATTCTCTCATACCCGTCCCCAAGCTCATTTTTTTTTTCTATCTTTCAATATTCATCGTTGGAAAATCATTTCGTTTCATTTCGTTTCGTTTCGTTTCGTTTCGATGGAAAGCGAAGCGGATATAGATTATTTTATTTCCCGCTCAGTCCGCCACAATTTATGGTCTTAGACCGAAATTTCTTCTCCGCCACGAAAAAACCCATACATTGTTCTGAATTAATCTCTCTTCCTCAAATTTCTCTCTCTCTCTCTCTCTCTCTCTCTCTCTCTCTCTCTCTCTCTTTCTCTCTCTGTATGTTTTGTTTTTATTTATTTTTTTTTCTAATTTTTTTATTTATTTATTTTTTTTTTACTTTTAGTGTTTGTGGTCATCAATCTCTCTCTCTCTTTCACTCTCTCCCTTTCTCGCTCACTCTTTCTCTCTCTCTCTCTCTCTCTCTCTCTCTCTCTCTCTCTCTCTCTCTCTCTCTCTCACCATCCTTATACTTCTTTTCCTCTCCTTCTTTTCGCTCTCTCTTTCTCTCTCTCTTTCTTTTTTTGCTCGCTTATACGTACTTTGTTTTTTTTTTTTTTCTTCAACAACACAATCTAGACTAAACCATATATAATAATTACATCTAATAATATCTTATTGTAACATGTATTATAATATTATTGTTATCTCATTATCATTATTATATTATTAATATTTAAATTATTAGCCTAAAGTAAGGAGGCGGCGCACGACGGCAAAGCATTTTTGGGCTCCTACGCCCCCCGGGCACGGAACACCCTGTCGACAACCGCGGAACCTAATCTGTTTTTTTTTCTTTTTTTTTCTTTTTTTTTTCTTTTTTTTAATCTCTCTCTCTCTCTCTCTCTCTCTCTCTCTCTCTCTTTCTCTCTTTCCCTTTCTCTCTCTCTCTTTCATTCTAGTTTCCATTCCGATCTGACGCGAATATTTGTTTCACCCAAAGAAAAATGAAAAAATGACCATAAAACTAAACAACGGAGGACCAACACACACACTTTTTCTCTCTCTTTCTCTCCCTCTTTCATAATTATCATTCATTATCTCTTTTCTTTCTCTCCCTCCCTCTCTCTCTCTCTCATTCTCTCTCTCTCTCTCTCTCTCTCTCTTTCTCTCTCTCTCTCTGATCGACAAAGAAATGAAACGTCCACGAAAAACGACAAGGAGCCATTCTTCGATAACTTTTTTTTTCCCCCTTCTATTTTTTTCGGTCTATCCTTTCCCTTTTTTCTTTTCTTTTTCATTTTTATTTATTCCTCGTAATCTTCTTCTTTTCTCTTTAAACGATAAACATCCGATCATATTTCAATGAAAAAATAATCTTTTTTCAACGATCCTAATCTCTCACTTTTGCCGGTCCTCCTCACACCCTCTATACCCTCTTTCTCTCTCTCTCTCTCTCTCTCTCTCTGGCTGCTGTTTTGTACGTTCAAACGCGATACTTCCTTCTCTCGCTCTCTCTCTCTTTTTCTCGCATATTTATATTTATATTTTATTTCCTTTTTTTTTTCTTTTTCATTATTTTTGTAATTTCTCTTTTCACTTGTATTTAATTTAATTTAATTTAATTTAATTTTATTTTATTTTATTTTATTTTATTTCGAACACCAAGAAGACACGGACGATATTTCATTGCCGGAAAGCGGAAGAGAAGAGCCGAGGGAGAGCGTTCATTTGGCGTACCTTAGGAGGAGCAGGAGGAGGAGAAGAAGGAGGAGAAGGAAGAAGAAGAGGAGGAGGAGGAGGAGTCAAAGTAAGAGTTGTAGGAGAAGGAGTCGGAGTTGGAGAAGAAGGAGAAAGAGAATGATGACGACGACGATGAGGAGGAGGAGGAGGAGGAGGAGAGAAAAAAAAATAAAAATAAGGGTCGATGATGATGTCGAGGGGTGATTGAGGAGGAGGATTTAGGAGGGCTTGAGGAGAAAAGGAAGAACGTGTTACGCGTGTACGGCACCTCGAGAGAACACACACCTCGCTTTTTATTTGAACACTTAGGGTAGAGTTTTGGGGCCCGGGCCGCCGAGCGAGCATCCTTTCCTTTTTGTTTTTTTTTTTTTAAATCCCATCGTTTCTCTCTCTCTCTCTCTCTCTCTCTCTGTCTCTTTTTATCTTAATCTTTTTTTTTTGTTTTAAATCCTTGTCTCTTATTTCATTGTTTCGCATTATCATGCGTATATCCCCTTTCTTTTTTTTTCTTTTTTCTTTTTTTTTTCTTTTTTTCATTTTTTTAAATTAGCCATTTACTTTTATGGAACCATTCGATCAGTCGAACGAAACTCACTCCACGGTCGTCGAATCGGCTCGATCCGCGCCGAAGGAAGAGACGAAGGACGATGGATTATTTGTGCGAGAGCTCGTTCCACCGAATCCATTTATTAATTACCATAATAAATCATCGGATTAATCCATCCCCATCCATTCATCAATCATCAATATATTATTATTCATATATATATCATCGTGATCATCGTTGTTTCAAGTCGAATCGGACGAACGAGCTCCGTTAAATATTCTCGATCGGGAATTTCTTTTCCTTCTTTTGGACGGCGGACAGAAGCGTCTCGACACTAGTAGTTTGTCTGTTGTTTTTTTTTTTTTTCTTTTTTTCATTCTTTTCTTTAAATATCTATTTATTCATTTTTTATATATATATATATATTTTTTTTTTATTTCTTCTTTCTTTTTCTTTCGTTTTAATCCGTACAACAATCTCGAAGCACGACACCCACGGAAGATGAAAGGGAATCATATATAATTCTTCTTTTTTCTATTCTCATTCTTTTTCTTTATCTTTATCTTTACCTTTTCTCTCTCTATCTCTCTTTTTCTCATTCTTATCCTATTTCTTCTTTTCTCTCATTGGAATGGAGTATATACTATAATAACGTGTTGTGTCTGCTGGCATGTATGTATTTATGTTATCTTATAATCATATGCGTGTTATTGATGATGATAACGATGATGATGATGATGATGATGATGATGATGATGATGATGACGACGACGATGTTTCGTCAATTATCAGGGCCAGAGGGAGGACACGTCCAGTTCTTCTTTTTTTCTTTTCTTCATTTCATATCTTCTTTTTTCTCCTTTATGCTTTTATATCTATATATCCTTTATCTCTTCTCTCTTTTTCTCTCTCTAGGTTTCCTTTTTCTTTTTAATTTTTTTTTTCTTTTTTTTTTTTAAATTTCTATTCAGACGAAAGCCACTCGGAAGAGAAGGCTCGTTCGACGCAATTTTCAATTTTGGTGTCTCGCACGTGTCTCGGCTACGTCCCGGCCCAAAAAAAAGTCGCGTGGCAGGTATTTTTAAGTCACCTTCGTTCTAAGAAGGGGCGTTGTTTACGACGTTGCGTTGTTGTTGTTGTTGTTGTTGTTTTCTTGTTTCCTTTTTTTCCCGTTTTTCTCTTTTTTTTTTTTCTTTTTTTTTTTTTTATATATAGTTCTTTTTCTTTTGACATTGTTGTTGTTGTTATTTTTGCTTTTATTTTCTATTTACTCGTTATCTCCTCCTTCTTCATCTTTTTCTTTTTCTTCGTCTATTTCTTTTTCTTCTTTCATCAATATCTTTTTGTTTTGACACGTACGCACGCACGCACGCACGCACGCACGCACACACGCAAGCGAATAATAATAATACACACACGTCCAAGCATTCCGCATTCACGCAATTTTAAACGATCGACCGCGGGTTCGAGGAACAGGGCGTTCTGCGTTCGGGGGTCAATGATTTATAGCGAGCTGTCCCGCTGGCGTTTTTAAACCTATGAAAAACTAAGAGAATGAATTTATACCTTTTTTTTTTTCCATTTTTTTATTATTATTATTTTTTTTCCTGTTCGCTTACTTTTAGTTTCACCTAAGTAAGAATGTGTATGTGTTTGTTTGTTTGTTTGTTTGTTTGTTTATTTGTGGGTCTCTCTCGTTTCTATTCTCTCTCTCTCTCTCTCTCTCTCTCTCTCTCTCTCTCTCTCTCTCTCTCTCTCTCTCT
>NC_062206.1:995000-1002500 GCF_912470025.1 Vespa velutina
TAATCTAACAACTAAATTTCTAGAGATGTAGAGACAGACAGACAGACATAGAGTGAGAGAGAGAGAGATATATATATATAGAGAGAGAGAGAGTGAGAGAAAGAGAGAGCGAGAGAGAAAAAAATAGATAAACTGATAGAAAGTGGGGGTGGAAAAAAAAAGAGAAAGAAAATGATTGATAGTTGTGATCGTCCAGAGTATCTACCGAAATTCATCATCAAAATTCTCAAGATAGGTCTTATAACGAATTAAATCAAATTGAAAGTGTTATGGATCAAAAAAAGAAGAAAAAGAAAAGAGAAAAAGAAAAAAAGAAAAAAAAAAAAACAAAGAATGTTTATAACGAATTATCTTTTCGCTTTCTGAAAATAATTTTATAATCCTTTTTTTCCTTTTTTCCCTCGTTGTATTTTTATCAATTTTAAAGGATAAATCAATCGGTAGACGCTCTTCGCTATCATCGTGTAAGAATTGATGACGATCGATGATATATATATATATATATATATATATTAATATTATTAAGATAGATTGTCGTGAAATTTATAGCGGCCAAACGTCAATTCGAATATATATTATTTCTACGATTTTCATCGATTTGTGGACAAATAATAAATTGATTAATCGATTGATCGTTTGATTGATTGATTGAATAATTAATTAAGTAATTAATTAATTCAATTTTGCGGAAGAAAACGCGTCAGTGAAAAAAGATATTATCTGTGAAACATATATATATATATATATATACATATATACATATACATATGTATGTATGTTAATATATATGTAAATACGTATTAAAAACAATTTCAATTTCTAATTTATTATATCACGTTTGGCCACGTTTGTGTGGGGATATGAAGAAAAAAAAAAAAAAAGGAAAAAAAATGGGAATGATTAAAGAGACAAAAAAAAAATATATATATATATATATCAAAGATGAAAGAAGAAAAAAATTGATTTGAACGAGGTCGAATGATTTTTGTGTTGATAAAAGAGAGATGACAAATGTGTGACGGAAAAGTGAAAGAGAGCGACGTGAGCGAGAATGATGTTTTGCGTTTGTTTCTTCTCTCTCTTTTTTTTTTCTTTCTATGTGTGTATTGTCTTTCTTTTTTTCTAATGATTTTTTTCTATTTTTTCTTTTTTTTTTTTTTTTTTTTTTTTTTCGTTAATCTGTCGCAGCAGTATTTTTTTTTTTTTTTTTCTATTTGTGTATATATTTTTTTTACTCTTTTTTTTTGTTCTCTTTTGTTTGGATGAGTGCATAGAGTTTCTCTAGGTTTCGTTCTGTGGTGGGTAGTTGGGAGACCCACCTTCGGTTGACAAGATTGTCTCTGTAAGGATCACGCGGCTGCCGTTTCATAATGTCCGACTCCGGTGCCTCGTAGGCTAGCGAGATGGCCGGCACCTGCCATCCACCAATCATTAGAAAATTTACCACTGAACACGATCCGTGATTTAAAAGTTACAAAAAAAAAAAAAGAAGATATGTAATGTTACATTTTACGTATAACTAGATATCTTTATTTATATTTATATATATATATATATATATATTATATGTGGATATATAATATGTCTTAAATAAATCATGATATGATAATTATACATATATAATATATATACATATAAAGGTGTATAAATATTTGTAAAAACAGATATATATTTGTTTATATGTGTATATATATATATATATATATATACACATAGTGCGAGCGAAAGAGATAGAAACAGATATTGGAAAAGTTATATCAAAAAGTTCGAAGATCAGGGAATAGAAAGAATATGTCGGAAAGAAGAAAGAGAGAAAAAAAAAAGTGAAGCTTTGACAAAATCGGAAAAAATTTTCTTCGAGCTAAGCCGAGCTTATCGAATTTCGTTTCATTACGTTTCATTTTCTTTACTTCTTTTCTTTTCTTTTTTTTTTTTTTTTCTTTTTATTCTTTTTTCTTGGCTTTTCCTTCCATCGTTAATAATTGACCCATCAGTCTGGTTAAAAAAAAGGAATAAAAAAAAGAAAAAAAAAAAATATTAGAAAAGAAAATGAAATGAAAAGAAAAGGGAAGCAAAAGTTCGTTTAACACACCGAACGAAGATATGAGATTTAAATTAATTATTGTAATTTATTAATATCGTCAAAATTAATTAATATCTTTCATTTTCGTATATTCCAAGAGAGATTTCTTTCTTCAATATTTATTTCAACGACGTGTTAAACGACCCTTTCCAATCTTTAGCCGTGCATCGTGCTTTCCGTTTAGAGAACAAAAAAAAAAAATAAATAAATAAATAAAAACAAAAAAGAGAACAGAATGGAAAAAAAAGAAAACAAAAAACAACGATGAACCCCCACCGAAAAACGAAGGATTAATTTTAATCTTCAAAATTTGCTTCCGTCGTGTTTTTAACGAGAACAAAAGGGGAAAAAAAAAACAAAGGAAAAGAAAAAAGAAATAATAATAAAAAGAAGAAGGACGAATTGTTTTTCCACGTCGATGATACGATTTTCCTCTCTTCTTTTTTTTTCTTTTCTTTCCTTTCTTTCTTTCTTTTGTTACTTTCGTTATTCCTTTTGAAAAAAATCCCATATCCAAAAAAAAAAAAGAAAATGACTCACCAGTAACGTTCCCTTCTCTTTCGTGCACTTTCAAATACAAAAACAATTAAAAGCTTGAGAATTTTTCGTTAGTACTCTTTAACACAGCTTATAACTCCCTCACGCAACTTTACGACGAACGAAGAAACAAAATTGTATAATCAAAGCAAAAGAGAGAGAAAAAGAGAGAGAGCGAGAGAGAGAGAGAGAGAGAGAGAGAGAGGGAGAGAGAGAGAAAAAGAATAAGAATAAAAATAAAAATAATAAGAAAAAAGAATCCAATGAACGTGCCAAAGTCGGTGAGAACGTAAAAATCATTTTCTTCGTTATTCTACGTTATTCTGCGTGAGAGTGTTAAAGGGTGTTCACTATTTTTATTCTTTTTTTTTTTTTTTTTTTTTTTTTTAAATCTTTTCATCCCCGTTCTCTGTTAATAATACATGGCTAATAACATAGACATGGGTAAACGAAAAGAAAAAAAAAAAGGGGGAAAAAAAACTGGCGTCAACCCTTTCGTTTCTCGCTTTCGTGATTAGTATTTGAGTTTTCTTTCTCGAAAAAAAAAAGCAAGAAGAAAAAAAAGAAGAGCGATTAAAAAAAAAAAAAGAAAAAAAGAAATTCTTATTTTTGTTTTGTGTTTTTTCTTTTCTTTTTCTTTTTTTTTTTTTTCACTTGCTCTTAGCAACTCTTTCGATTTCTCGGCCGTTCAGCACCTATTAGAAAAGTTGCCAGTTGCAGAGGTGGTAGAAGGCAGCGGCGAAGGCAGCGCAATACAGAATAAAACATGAGAGATATAAAGATATATATATATATATATATACATATGTATATACATATATATGTGTATGTATATATACTGTAAGGAATAAAAAACTGCAAGAAGTCATGACGCCCAAATGTATAAAGGTGCCTTGCAGTGATGTGGTGGCAATAAAAAACAGTAGTAATAGTAAGTGGTAGTAAGTTGCAGTAGTAGTAAGTAGTAGTAATAGTAATAGTAATAGTGGTAGTAATAGTAGTAATAGTAGTAGTAGTAGTAGTAGTAAATAGGTAATAGTAAGTGATGGTAATAGTAATATAGAGGTAGTAGCAACTGTGAACTGCAGCAACTGTGACAATAGATAAAAATAGTAACGATAGTAAAAAATTGTAAACTATATAAGAAATGCTGGCTTGCAGTTGTGATGACACAAGGGTAAATATAATTACTGAATATCATAAGAATATATATATATATATATATATATATATATATATATATTTATATATAAATGTATATATATATATAAAAATATCGCTCTCTATATACACAATAAATATATGGCATATAAATATATACATGTAAGGTCGATCGAAAATTCAACTAGACTAATTCTCTAATCGGAAATAACATTGATGAAACGACATTGGCTTAGCTGAAACAATTCATCAAATTTCTTTCTATATTTTTCTTTTTCTCCAATTCTAAAAAGAAATCTTGTTCCTTTATTCCATTTGAAATTTCTAATCCTTTCGTTATTTTTTTTTTTCTATTATAAATCAGCCGTTACATCGACGTAATTTCATACTACCAAAATATTACCAAATATATATATATATATATATATATGCGTAAGAAAGATCGTATATAGCTCGTTCCGTGATCTGAAGGATATATATACAGGATCGTCTAAAAGTTCCTAGATTATTCATGAAATATCAATAACTCTTTTTCGTGACATTTACTAGACTTTGTATATCGAACTCGCATCGGTTAATCTGGAAAAATTAATATTAGAAAGAAGAAGAATAAGAAGAAGGACAAAAAAAAATATATATATATATATATACATATAGGTCCCGAAATAGAGCAAATTAATTTCTAATATCGTCTAGAAACTTTTCGTCCGTTCAACCACGTATATATCATTATATACGTACAAAGGAAGAAGAAGAAGAAAAAGAAGAAGAAGAAAAAGACGATGAAGAAGAAGAAGAAGAAAAAAAGGAGAAGTAGAAGTTGAAGAAGAAAGGGAAAATAAAAGAAAGAGAAGAAAAATATTTTAAAGAAGAAGAAAACAAAAAAGATATATATTGCTTGATATAGAAAAGATAATAGCCGTCAGATAATAGCCGTGAAAAAGAAGATCTTCGAACGAAGGGCGAAATCGATATGTAATATTTTTTATACGTGTATAAAAAAAAAAAAAAAAGAAAGAAAAAAAAAGTATACGATATAAATATGTCAACGTGCAAAACAATTCGTAATAATTTTGGATTCGATAAATTTGGAATAATGTTTGAATGATCGGAAAACATAAAAAAAAAAACAAAAAAAGAAACGTGTACATATAATACAATTTGAAATAAACGATGCCTGGAGTGAATTTTATTAAAAAAAAATAAATAAATAAAAATTAATAGAATAAAAAAGAAAACAACAAAGGGAACACGAAATTTTTCTGAATCAATTGTTTAAATATAAAATCAATTTGCTGTAAAAATGATGTCTCTTCTCCTTTTACTTTTAAATTTTAACATTTCATAAAATAGTTGATGCACATTTTACTACAGACCCGACGAACGATATACATATTCATATGTTCATATATATATATATATATACATACACGAACATATATATATATGTATGTATATACATATATATATATATAGGTATTAGGGAAAAATTAAATAATAAATTAGGAATATCCTACGAGACAAGATTTTGCGAAGCCTTTACACAATCAACAGTTTGACGATCATTTTTAAAAGGTGCGACCAATGATTCAGCTAGGGGTTATTTCTTTTTCGTTTCTTCTTTTTTTCTTCTTTTGGAAAAAAAAAAAAAAAAGAAAAATGAAAGGATCGAATACCAAAAGTATTTTCCAGATAAAAATTTCCTATGAAAACCACCGAGCCGCGTCACCGTTCGTAGCACCTAAGGAGATAGGGTACAACCACAATGATGTCTAAAAGGAAAAAAAAAGGGAAAAAGAAGATATAATGTCGTTCTCTCGAGCGAGGCACAGAAAGGTTTAAAATTTGATCTGTGGCGTGAGAGACAGCCAAGGAAATGGAGCGGGGGTGGCGGCGGCAAGGAGATAAAGAAATAGAAAGAAAAAATAGAAATTCAATATTCGCATTATGATCCGATTGAAGATTGAAAATTCTACGATAGATTTAGATCCTTTTTCCGAAATTATCCCCTTTTTCCCCCCCCCCCCCCCCCCCCCAAAAAGAAACAAAAATTTGAATTCTTTTTTATTATTTTTTTTTTTTTGTTATCGTCAATCGAATCTCAAATAAAAATTATTACAAACGTAGAATAACAATTTTCATTTGGTCATTTCATTATCAATTTGCAAACAATCTTATAAAATATACAGCGCATTTGACTGAAAGAGAAAGAGATAGATAGATAGAGGAAAATAGAGAGAGTGAGAGAAAGAGAAAGAGAGAGAGAGAGGGAGGGTAGGCGATAATAATAATCATAATAATAATAATAGTAATAATAATAAAAATAGAAAAAATAGAAGAAAAAAAAAAGAAAATGCTGATAGGTGAGATAATATCGAACGACCATGCGATTTTTTTTTTTTTTTTTTCTTTTAAAGAAATGCTATCCTTTATCGAGGAAAGCTATGCGAACCATACACCTGGAGCTCCGTCTGTGCTGGATCATCATCATTATCATCATCATCAATCACCATGAATCACGACGAGAGAGCGAATGTTCCCATCTTTTTGTTCTTATTTTTTTTTTTTTTTGTTCTTTTTTTTTATATATATACACTCTTTTATAAGATTGTAGGAATAGCTCAGAAATTTTTAGAGATTAAATTTAAAGATAAATAGTGAGATAAACAGAGAGAGAGAGAGAGAGAGAGAGATAGACGAAGAAGAATAGATAGATAGAAACAGAGAGAGATATATATATATATATAGAGAGAGAGAGAGAGAGGGAGGGAGAGAGAGCTTAGAAGATCGAAATTAGAATCGGCTTACCTTGAAATTAGAACGAAATATTGCGACAATATTGCGACACACGCCTTTTCGTGGATCTCTTTTGTTCAACTTATTTCATTTTCATTCGAGAAAAAGAGAAATAGACAAAGAGAGATAGTGTATGAGAATAAGATAGAGATAGAGATAGAGATAGAAGCGAAGAGAGAAAGAGAGAAAGAAAAGAGAATCCTCGATTGTTCGCGTTAATTAGAAAAAAAAAAAAAAAAAAAAGAAAAGAAAAGAAGAAGTACGTGATCAAAGAATAAAAAAAAAATAAAAAATATATTATTATATCATATATTTGTCAAATAATTATAAATATCGCGATTAATTTAATAATTAATTCGAAATGATTAATTACGTGTTCGAGATAAAAATGATATAGATATAGACAGAAAATAAGGGAGAAATTGTTCGTGTTAATTAGAAAAGTAAATAAATAAGTAAACAAAAAAAAAAAAAAAAAAAAAAAAGGAACAAAACAAAATTTCTCAAATAATTCACAATCTCGCGATTAGTTTAACAATTGATTTGAAACAATTAAGAACGTGATGGAAAGATATTTTTCGAAATGATTAGCAACGACGATGTTGTTCGAGATAAAAAAAAAATAGATAATAGATAAAAAAGAGAGAAAGACCAAGAGCGAGAGAAAGAGAGAGAGAAAGAGAAAGAGAGAGAGAGAGAGAGAGATAAATATACAAAGAATAGATCAAATTCTGACAATAAAGCTTCCTGATACCTAGCAATCAATTCCCCCTGATACGTGTTTTTATACCTCGTGCATGATCCCGTTACCTTGTTAAGTATTAAATCCTACCGTGTTTAGGCGACATAGAGGAATCGAGAACACCGTCTAATCGATCCAAGTCACATTATTGTCGATCCTTATCAAATATATATGTATATAT
>NC_062206.1:1007500-1105000 GCF_912470025.1 Vespa velutina
ATCCAGATTGATTTTCGGTGGTGTCGGCCTCGATAATCTGATTGTCGAACCACATGTGAGCGACGGTCATTCTGTTTTGGGTTAGGGTACCGGTTTTGTCGGAACAGATGGTAGACGTAGAGCCAAGAGTTTCTACGGCTTCGAGATTCTTAACGAGACAATTCTTCGAGGCCATCCTTTTAGCAGTTAACGTAAGACAAACAGTTACGGTAGCCAATAATCCTTCCGGCACGTTAGCGACGATAATACCAATAAGGAAGATAACGGCGTCCAACCAATGATAACCAAGAATGAAGGCTATTAAAAAGAACGTTAATCCAAGGAATACAGCCACGCCTGTGATAAGATGAATAAAGTGATGGATTTCTTTAGCGATCGGGGTTTCACCGGTATCAAGGCCAGATGCCAATCCAGCGATCCTACCCATGACCGTTTGATCACCGCAACAGATAACAACGCCCTTTGCCGTACCCTCTACTGCATTGGTCGAGAAGAATGCTAAATTTTTCGTTTCCAATGGATTTTCGTGCGTGAACTCCGGTGACCTTGATTGGGGCTCCGATTCGCCAGTGAGCGAGCTGTTGTCCACCTTAAATCCTCGTGACTCGATAATCCTAATATCCGCTGGTATACGATCACCAAATTTGACCTCTACAACGTCGCCCAATACCAAATCCTCCGCTCTAAGTGTTAACTTTTCGCCTTCTCTTATCACCGTCGCGAATTGCGGTACCATGTTCTTAAACGATTCCATTATCTTGCTAGACTTGCTTTCCTGATAATACGAGAATATACCGGTAACTATGACGACCGCCGCTAAAACGATCCCGAGGTAAAGATTGTCGTCGTTCGGGTCCTCGCTCGTCGATGCCTGAATTGAGTATGCGATGAAACAAAGGATCGCACCGATCCATAGTAATAGGGCAAAACCACCGAATAGATTCTTGCAGAATTTTAACCATTCTGGTGTTTGCTTCGGTGGCGTTAAAGCATTCGGTCCGTCCCTTTCAAGGTTCTCCTTTGCTTTCGCGTGACTGAGGCCCTATAATGGAAAAACAAATTTTTCTTTCCTTTATATATATATATACACACATATGTATAGCACGTTTGATCCATTTTTTATACAAATAAATGTGTTGTAATAATAATAATAATAAATTTATCCATGATTTCGTACTCACGTTTTCAGGATGCGTCTGAAATCTTTGATAAAGTTCTTCGGGTGTGATTTTGTGGAAGTCGATATCCAACTCTTGCTTCAAATCGTCCAAATTTTCTCCCTTCCGTTTTGGGTTCTTTCGCCGCGACTATTTGATGATGGAAAAAAAAAAAAAAAAAAAAAAAAAAAAAAAAAAAAAAAAAAAAAAAGAAAGGGACAGAAAAAAAATCAACGATTATTATCGTGTCATAGTCAATGATTATTATCGTCATCAATGCACTTTTTTCGAAAATGGAAGAATAGGGTGGGGGGGTCATACATAGATATAAAATTTTTCATTTGTCTCACAGGAAAGAAATTTTCTAATCGCGTTTACAGTAATAAAAGAGCCAACGACGTTTTAATCCCGTTTAAACGTTTACAAGAAAATAACTGGAACGAAGTAACGGATCACATCCGTTCAAATGCTTTTCCCACCATAAGATTTCCTATAAAGATATAGACATTAGAAAGATTCTGTAAAAGTTAGATCATATGACGATGATAATTTTTATTATAATATGAATAAAAGTATGTAAATGCATACACGTGCGACGATATGTATACAATATTAATGGTTAGAATGTTAGAGTGTCAAGAGTTCCCAAGTAAAATTAATTAATTTCGTTCTTCCCTCATCTGACTTTTTTTATTTTTATTTTTTATTATTTTTTTTTTTAGATCGTTTTATAACAACAATAAGCTCTTAGTAAGGATAGACGAAGAATATTAAAGATGAGATGTCTACACCAATAACCCAAAGAAGAGATCAGAGAGATGAGTATCGAGGATCGTTTTTTCGACCAAAAAAAATATATATATATAAAAAATAAATAAATAAATAAATAAATTAATTAATTAATTAAAGAATTTACGAAAGATAATAGAAGAAGAGAATACTTCGAAAATTGTTAAGTCCTAGATAGTCGAAGCATTTATACCGAGATCAGCAAGAAGATAAAAAGGATGAAAAATAGAAGAAGAAGAAAAAGAAGAAGAAGAAGAAGAAGAAGAAGTAGAAGTAAATGCAGAAATAGAAGAAGAAGAAGATGAAGATGATGAAGAAGAAGAAGAAGTACAAGATGTAAGTAACCAAGCTGCCATATTTCCCGGTTAGAATTCTCTTGGTTGTTTTTATTTATTTATTTACTTATTCTTTTTTTTTAATCGAAGAACCGAACATATATATGATATATATTTATATTTATATATATATATATATATCTCAATAGACCGGATGCACAAATAAAGATTACGTGAAACGGAAGTCCTTCCTGAATACCTTGTACATTCCATCAGCCGTTTTGTTGTCATCGCGAATGTTGGGTAATGTGGCGACCCTGTATGAATCTGAGCGGCCATGCTGTAAAAAAATGAGTGACAACAAAATCGTGAGATGTAATACGTGTGGAAACAAAACAAAAAAAAATTCAAGAGGAAAAAGAAAAAAAAAGTTAAAGAAAAAAAAAAAAAAAGAAAGAAAGAAAGAATATGCATGTGTCTTTGTATATGTGTACGTGTACATGTACATATGTATGTATGTATGTATGTATGTATGTATATGCTGTATTTATAAAAATATAAAATAATATTGAAACAAAATTATTTTATGTGTATATATATATATATAAAAAACATAAAATATGACGAATGATTTTTAATGATCCTTTCGATGATCCTGAAAAACGACGATTTTGAACGATCGTGTATCCTGTGTTTTTTTTTTCTTGTTCGTTTTTTTCTTTTTTGTTTATCTGTTCGCAGAGACAATTAACACATACGCATACGCGCGTATACACACATACGTATTCTCCGATGAAAAGAGAAAAACGTGCGTAACGTGCGACGTTATGAAAAAAAAAAAAAAAAAAAAATAGAAAAAAAAAAAGAGAGAAAAAAAAAGTACTGCCTAATTTTCAAGTGCGACCTCGGTAGAGAACGCAATTCTGTTTCTACGTCGACCTCGTTGAAACTCATCGTGTTTGGATAACGACCATTTCCGGTTGGCCAACTCAATGGATAGACCTCCGTGTCGCGTTGGGTATGAATGGGCCCAACAATGTTCCGTAATCGTCACCTTCGTTCAACAAAGTCCTCCCTTTTCTCATGGTAACCCCGTTTTCCTTCTCTTACTCTTTTATTTTTCCCTTCCCATGCATCTCTTCCCCTCTACCTTCTTTTCCCTTGGAATGGGAACATCCATTCCTACCTCCTATCATCATCCACCTACCCCACTCCCCCCCCACTCCTCGTCATTAATCGTTACGACACGACGACGTAACGATATTTCAAAAGGTTATTTCAAAAACTGAAAAGCAAAATTTTCAAAAATTCTTTTCTTTTCTTTTTCTTTTTTTAGACACATACAAAATTGATAAATTTGATGAAAAGAAAAACAAAAACAAAAAGAAGAAGGAGAGAGAAAAGAATATACAATACTTCCACGAGTAAAGTAATCATGAAAAAGAAAAAGAAAAAGAGAAGAGAGAATAGAAATAAAAAATAAAAATAAATAAATAAAAAAGAAATGTATAAGAGTGAAAGAGCATCTGCTCCTTTTTTGTTTCTTTTCTGTTCTTTTCTTTTCAGTTCATTCTTTTTTTTTTAATTTTAGCCGGTTGGATCGAGAGGAAGAGGGGCAACGAACGACTAGAGAAAATAGGGATAAGGTGGAAAATGGGGATGTAGAAGAAAGGGAGAGAAAAATATACATTGCCATCCTAGAATTCGCGAACGACCCTCGTCTTTAATTAAAAGCCTTTCTCGATTATTATTCGCGATATAAGAGAAAAGAAAAGAGGGAGAAGAAGTAGTTGCGGAACGGAGGAGGTAATATTACCGTGGACAGTAGGAGAGGAGAGAGGATAGGGGATGGTGGATGGAGGGTAGTCAAGGGATGTGGTTGTTGCAGTTTGCCATATCGTCTCGTACAAATCGCAAGGGAAAACCTACCTTGTATATAAAGCCACGAGAGAGAGAAATGGATATATAATAATAATAATACATAGGTTGGATAGATAAAGAGAGAGTGATAGAGAGACGTGCATATATATATATATATATATATATACCATGCAGAAAGCAGAAAGCTTTCAACTAAGAGTTAAACCCAATAGAAATTCCCTGGGAATCGAAACGCCGCAAATTCTGCATTTATCGACCGGCTTGCGGC
Source organism: Vespa velutina (assembly GCF_912470025.1). Taxonomy (NCBI): domain Eukaryota; kingdom Metazoa; phylum Arthropoda; class Insecta; order Hymenoptera; family Vespidae; genus Vespa; species Vespa velutina. The sequence goes on from NC_062206.1 coordinate 1,011,871, forward strand.
AAAACTAGCTGAGTCAACGGGCGAATCTACTGCGCGCACGCGATATAGGATACTTTAAATTATCCAATGAATATATTACCTATGACGTAAGCGACGTCACAAGGTCCTGACGAAGGTAAAGGAAGAAAGGAGGTATAGGTGGAGAAAAGGAAAACAAAAGAAAAAAAAAAAAAGAAAAGAAAGAAAAGGAAGAAAAGGGAAAGAAGAAAAGGAAGTGTAAAAATTTTGAAAGAAAATAATGAAATATGTGATGAAAGAAAATGAAGTCAAACAAATAAAGAGAGAACGATGGATAGGGAAAAGGGAAAGGATAAAGAAATGAGAGAAAGAAAAGTGAAAGAGGAATAGAAAGTTTAAGAAAGAACGAAAGAAATATAAAACGATAAGAAGAAAAAGAAGATGGAAAGAGAAGGGGATTGATAAGAAGAGATAAATTTCAATTCGTGTTATGAAAAAAAGAAAAAGAAAAAGGGACGCGATATGGTTTCAACTTATTCATCATGAAGAGGTACCATGAACTTGGCCTAGAATTTCCTCGAGCCATATGTGATACGCCATTGACGGTCGTATTCCTTTAACAAATCAAATTCGAAACAGTCCACCCCCATCGTCGTAAAACGTTTTATAAACGTTACGTTACTATGTTATTAAGTAGAAAGTTGTGATTTATAAAACGGAAATAGGAAAAAAAAAAGAAAAAAAGAAATGGGAAAAAAATAGAACAAAAAATGAGAGAGAGAGATCGTAGGCACGTGAAAAGAAGACTCGGTTAACTAACAACGAGCAATTACTATGTCGAACTGTTATGTCAGTGGAAATTCTCACGGTCTGTCAAGCAGTTAATTTTAATCGCGATGATATAAAAGAGATAAAAGCATTTTAGATCAGAGCTCTTCTCTCTCTTTCTCTCTCTTTCTCTGTATTACGATATCGCACAAAGAATCTAAACGATCTCCGCTTTGTCTCGAAATATATATCATCTATATGACGTTCGATTGAAAATCTCGGAAATTGAGAGATGATCAATTAAAGTTTACTTTAAAGATCGCAAAGATCCATCGAGAAGATACATCCCATGGGAAAGGGACGACGATAAAGATAGTCCATTCAATTATCTCTTCGGATTCATTTTTTTTTTTTTCGGAGTTATTACTTCGAGAGAAAAAAAAACCAAAAGAAAAAATACAACGATAAATAGAAGAAGAAGATAAAACAGAAAACCGAGCATGTCGTATATATATATATATATATAAACAAACAAAAAAAAAAAAAAAAAAAAAAGAACAGAAACTAAAAGACAGAGTTTTAACAAAACCAGATAAAAACGAACGTAAACAAGCAGGTAGTTAGGTAGTTTAGGTAGGTAGGTGAGGTAGATGGGTTAAAAGTGTTTAGAATACGAGGATAGAGAGACGCAGGAGACAGGGGAGGGACGGGAAGGGGAGAGAGGAGGAGGTGGGAGAGGGGCATAGAGACACGAGAGAGAAACGGCGACGAAATTGCATAATCGTGCTTCCTCAATAACGACGAGCGTGCGACGATGAACGAGAGATAATAATAATAATGTCGCGGAATTGTCGTTTACATATATGAGGTGCGCGCGCGAACCCGCCATTGCGGTGACGCGTAACAAAGTTACGTTTTTACGATCGTTCCTTTTAAACGAACACGAACGACCCTGTGACGTTTATCCAATCCCACACGGTGTAACCAGTTTCCGTGTCGAATTTAATGCACGTGGACAAGAAGAGAGATCCCGAGGACTTTTACTCGTCGTCCGCGAGCATCGTGTTACGCCTTCACTAGGATTGTCTCTACTATGATTAGATAGATGATAAGATATAAGGATGATCGTGAAAACTCAGATGTATACCTGACTTACTTTTACTCCCTCTCCATCTCCATCTCCTCCTCCTCCTCCTCCTTCTCTACTTTTATTACTACTTCTTCTGTTACATCTTTTATTTCATTCTTATCTCGTCGTAGGACTTTAATTCTGATACTTTAATTAATTTACTTGTGTTATTAATATATTTAATGAATCGATGATATAATGTAGAAGAGAAAATAGTTGCATGACCGCGATATATATATATATATATGTATATATATGTATGTATATATATTAAATTATTTATATGTATTATATTATTAATATGTTTAATATACAGAAGAAAAGATAGTAGTATTATCGGGATATATATAGTGTGTGTGTGTGTGTGTGTGTGTGTGTGTATAAATGTAGAATTTCTAATAATATTCACAACTTTATCACCAAATGACTCAAATGTACATTTAAGTTTTTTTTCTTTTTTTCTTTTTTTATCGCATTGCCTTTATAAAGTTCATACAAACTTTTGTTAATCTTCATTATTAGTTTCTTTCGTTTATTTATTTATTTATTTTTTCCTTTTTTAATTTTTATACGTAACTCTTTGCAGAAAATGCAAATGTAACGATGTCGAGTTTTTTTTATATATATAAACTCGATCATAAACGAGAAAATATTTCTTTCAAAGGAATAATGTGCTTAACAAACGAGGAAAACTCAATGGAAATTTTTGACTAATGTCATACAATTATCTATTAGAATGGAATTTTTCCGATAGAGGATAGAATTCTTATTTTTCTTTCTTTCCTTTTTCTCTTTTCTTTTTTTTTTTTTTGTTAGAATAACGTAGGCAAAAAACTTTGATAGAATCAAAGATGATAAGACGAATAAAATATTTCCTAAATATTAAAAATAAAATGAAAAAAAAAAGAGAATAAAAGGGTGAGGAGAAGAAAAGAAATACCTTATCAAAAAAAAAAAAAAAAATAATAATAATAATAATAATAAATAAATAAATAAATAAATAAATAAATGAATAAAAATATAGAAAAATTCGACATTTCATATTACACGATGTAATATACATATACATATACATATATTTATATATATGTGCGTGTGTATATATACACACAGTATATATTTACCTATCTAAGCAGAAGAATCACGAGTAAGTAACTCGAATGGAGGCTCCAAAGAAATCAAAACGTACGTATATACATCCATACATCCATACATCCATACATACATACATACATACGTTGGTGGATATAGTAGAAGAGAATAATAATGACGTTGGTGTACGTAGAGATTAGATGGAGAGGGGAGAGAAAGAGAGAGAAGTCCGCGAGCGGAAGTGGTCGGAGTGTGACCGGGGGCGACGCAACCGGCCGCAGGAAAGCGCCGACGATAAAATCGCGTCCCGAAGCACGGTATACGTGGCTGCTGATACGTTATTGCGGCGACTCGTAACTCACGAGTGAATTGACCTTAAGAGCTTGCCTGGTCGCGACCGTGCCACTGAATATACGAACCTCTTCGAACGATTAGCTCACTCTCTCTCTCTCTCTCTCTCTCTCTCTCTGTCTCTCTCTCTTTCTCTCACTCTCTTCTGTCTCTTTTTCTCTGTATATATATATCTTGTTTCTTCATATCTCATCATTACCTTCTTCCACCTTTTTTCCTCTCCCCACTCCTTTTAATCCTTAATTTAATCATTGATTTAATTTCTCTTTTTTTTTTTTTTTAATTTGATCTATTTTTACTTATTTATTTATTTATTTTTTCATTTTATTCTTCGCTCCTTGAATCAAACTTTTAATTCCTTTTGTAAATTACGATACGATCGAAGATGAGATATTTCATTCGTCCTAATTCACGCTTTAGATATATTCGTATGTATATATGTATGTATATATATATATATATATATATGGTAGTTGCCTCTTGATTGTGAAAGAAGTGAAAGTTTTTGAAAGTTTCGAAAATTATGGTAAGTCAAATGTTAACGGTACAATCAAAAATAATGATAGATTTAAAGCTCGTTGGACTTCTCTCGGTTAAAAAAAATAGTGTAAAAGCTGTTTGAAGATCATTCAGGTAAAAAGAGCTGGTGATATCATCTTCTGCGAGATCGTTTACGCGAGAAAAAGAGAGAGAAAAAAAAGCGAGAGAGAGAGAGAGAGACTTAAAGGGATATAGGGAAGAAGGGTCGTTCAACCGAGCGTTCTCGAATCGAGTATACGCGTTCATTTTTTCTCCTCTCTCTCTCTCTCTCTCTCTCTCTTGTTTAGATATTTACGTAAGGAATTTCCTTTTGTGGTTACATTGTGATTATCGTGACGTCAAGTTACATTCCATTCATAGAGAGTGAGTGAGAGAGAGAGAGGGAAAAAGAAAGAGAGAGAGAGAGAGAGAGAGACTGTGGCGACTACCGCTCACATTTCTCGATAGAGGAAAACATAATTATTATCTCAATTCGATTCATAATAATTCTGCTTCGTATAAATTATATATATATATATATATATAAATATTATATACATTCCTATAATTTATATGTACATATGCGATAGATTATTTTCTTAAACATAAAGAAGTTTAATAATTTATATTCTCTTCTTTCGATCAAAATCGATCAAAATTTTATAGATATAGCCAGTCCATGGGAATAAGAACGAAAAAATTAATCAACGATTTCTCGAGGCGAGCAATCATTTTTTCTTTTCTGTTTTTTTTTTTTTTTTTTTTTTTTTTAACAGACAATCATGTTTTACGAAACACGCGGATCGACTCAGACTATATATTAAAAATCTGATCATAGCAATAAAAGAATCGACGAACTTGTTTATCAATGATTTTGTTATGTAATAAGACATTTTTTCTTTTTCTTTCTTTCAGTTCAATATGTTCATGAACATAAGAAAGGAAGTAGTTAATCAACGATGAGATAATCATTCATTCGTAAATTCCAATTTATCGTAGTTCACGATGAACGAATAATTTCGTTAAAATATCATCGATCTAATCAGAACATTGTAGAAACAAAATCAAATATTAATTCTCTCTTATGTCGTATATCAAACACCATCGATTAATTTCTTTTTAGATATACCATATTCAGCTAATTCATTAAATCCAAATCTTATATATATATATATATATATGTCGTATATTAAACGATAAATATTGATCATTCTTTTCTATAAAAATTAATTAAAATCAAAGATAATATATGTACATTTCGAAAGACGAAATGAAATTATGTTGAAAATTTTCAGGAAATATTTATTAGAAATTTTCGTCGGTTAGTATAGTAAGCGACAAATGCGAAGTTTAATCGAGTTGCGTAACTATCTTCAGCTTCGGGGACCCTTATGCAAGAGTTAGAGCGTCGAAATGGGAGGGAGGAATGGAGTATGGTATGTTGAGGAAAGGTGAGGTGAGGTGAGGTGTCAGGGGAGGGAGAGAGAGAGAGAGAGAGAGAGAGAGAGAGAAGAGTTGAGAATAAAGGACGCCTAGGTTCATAAGAGGGAAAGGGTTGTAACGAGCCATGCAACGAATTATAAGCACTCGGCTTAACCCAATTCAGAACTTGAACCTTTCCCCATAGGAACAAACGTTCGTACATACCATTCGTTGTAAATGAAAAGAAAAAAAGAAGAAAAAAACCAAGTTGGAATGATTTAATTTTTTATTTTTATGGTGATAAGGTTTATTATGGTGATAAAGTCGCAACGCGTTATCATAGAATGGAGTCGTTTTTTTTCTTTCTTTTTCCTTTTTTTTTTTCTTTTTTTTTTTGAATATATAATTGATTCAATTCTATTTCATTTTATTAGAGTTATGATCCAAGAGAGAAAAATATTCAAATAAAATATTTACTATCTATTGATTATAATTCGTACGACTTAATCTAACAAAATTATACGATATTAATTAACTGTATTATATTAATCAAATTGTAACTACTAAACTGTATTGTATTAATTAAATTGTACGATTAACATGTTAGTTTTTTATGTTTCTTTTTTTGTTTTTTTTTTTCTAATCTTTATCAAGATCGAGTCGATCATTTGGATCTTCTTCGTTTAAACAATCAAATGATATATACATATATTTTTTTTCTTTTAGGTCACGTTACTCATAATCCATTATGGTTTTTTTTCAATCATGCTAATTTACATAGATAGGAATAGGAACGTATAAATATATATATATATATATATACGTTTCATGAAACCTATTCACGTTTTCATGTAGAACATATTTACGATCTTTGCGTGCTTCGAACACATATCTCCTCATTCTCTTTTTCTTTCTTCAACCTCCTCACCCGATCACACCCCCCACCCGAGCCCGAACCTGAACCCGGGAACCCGAGACCGAATCCAATTCAACCCACCCTATGGCCTACTCTACTCCACCTCGGTATATACACATAATACGAACATTGTGTCCGTGCCCTGTGTATCGAGGTTAATTTAAAGCTTCTATCCATTCTTGAAGTAGAGCTTGAGTGGTTCGTTTAAGTCGAACCGCCTATCGTACCAACCTAACAAAATTAGATTTCTTCCCTTTTTAGATATTAAATGGAATGTCCTTTTTATCAAAACATTTTCATTATTTACATTAGAATTATTAAAATCGCGAATTAATTCCAAGTGAAATCAATTCATCTCTTCCCCCAATATCTTTTCTTTCAATCCTTACGAGTGAAATGTCCTCTTAAAATTTGACTGCAACATCATTTTTAAAACACCCTGTATATGCACTTACTCTTCGTATAATCTATCGTTGTAATCTTCTCTCTCTCTCTCTCTCTCTCTCTCTCTCTCTCTCTCTCTCTCGTGCTTTTCCGCATTACGCTTTCTATTTCTATGTCTCTTTCGTTGGAACAGTCGCGGGTCGATGATGAAGGAACCCGGATCCTAAATGCGCATGCGTTGGTACTACGGTCTCACCACCTAACATCACAACCCTACACCCAACTCCCAACCCTCAACCCCCAACCCTCAAAGCCCCGATCCCCGACTCCCGACCCCCAACCCTTCCCCTCATCAGCCGTTGTGCACCATCATGGATCAATACCCAACCAGGGCACCCTATTACGCTTGTCCTCGTACACTGCGGCGAAGCTCCATCGCACCACCTACGAAATACGACCTATTCGCAGGTATTTATTTATTTCCATCCGTGATTTCTTATCAATCTAGCTCTCTTTACCCTCACCTCCCTCGTACCTTTCACTCTCTCTCTCTCTCTCTCTCTCTCTCTCTATCTTCCTCCCCATCAAACCCCTCCAACCAGCCCACCTACTCATACATTTTTATCCTATAAAATACTTAAACTCATTATATATTTTTTCTTTCTCGAGATTTACTTTAAAGATGATGTCGTCGTTGTCGTATATATTTAACGAGAAATATCTTCGATCTATTAGTCATCATTTCTTTCTTCTTATCAATTCTATGTAAAGAATGTGCTTCGTAAGAATTATATAGTCAGATAAATGCAATCGAGTTATACAAAATAAAAAGAAAATATATATTTATATATATATAAACTCGTTGTACATTTTCTGATCGATTGAATAATAGAAAAGTAACGAATGAAGAAAGGAGGAAGAAGGAAAGAAGAAGAAAAAAAATTACAACGGCCTGTACGATCTTAAGGGAGATGGTATTCGTGTTCATTCAGAAATGTCGAATGTAATTTTGTCAGGACTTATGACTTACTGCATCGTTATTTCATGAGAATCAGAAAGAAAGAGAGAGAAAGACGAAGGAAAGAAAGGGTTGAAGGGAAAGATAGGGAGAGAAAGGGAGAAGAGGGGAGATTTCAAAGACAGGCTACGAAACAACCAGCTGGCAACGACACCGATCCGCTGACCCATTAATGGAACAGACCAAGGGTGACAAAGGGTGGAAATATATATATATATATATATATGTACTCCATTATGATCCTAATGCTTCACCCCTTTTTCGACCTTACTCTTCTTCTTCCTTGTTTAATATACGAAATTTAGAACTTAATATGGTAAATTTCTACGAAGGATTTTATGATTACAATATCACGATGAGAAGAAGGGTGTGGGTGCATAGATAGATAAATGTATTCTTACGAAAACTAATAATAATTTAAACAGTATGAAGTAAAGTTTTTATCAACGAAGTTCATTTTATTCGGCAACAATTTTCTCTTTCTTAAAATATTTTTGTTTGTTCATTCGTTCGTTCATTCGTTAATTATAAATTCTAATCGCGTTACAAAACGTATGATGATAATAAACCCCCATTGGATTATTTCAATCGATCGAGCTAAAACTATATACGAAAGTTAAAACGATTCGACGATTAAATTTGACTCGTCGACTCACCCCTTTCATCCCTTCACCCATTCCCGGCCCCGCCCTCTCCAATTCTCCATTAAATTCAACGTGAAAAGCAGAAACTAACAGGCTATTATTCGTCAATCGCTCGTAGAGAATAAATCCGGTCTTTCATCAGCCTTTCGTAGAAAATCGAATTCCACGGAAGTGTCGAAAATTGACTTGGAAACATTTCTATCGAATCTTTGTTCTCTGTCGTTTTATTCCTTTTTTCCTTCTTTCTCTTTGTCTTTCTTCATATCCTATCAACCCACCTCATCCTCTCCCCACTTATCTAAAGAGAAAAAAAAAAGAAAAAAAAAAGGGGGGGGAAAGATATATCTCGTAAGAAAAATTACATCTGATTCTAACACGTCGAGTATCGATGATCCATACATTCGTTTATGGAATAATATAAATGGATATAGAAATATAGAGATTATTACAGCTGAGATTTCGACTTTGTTTGGTCTCGTTAATCGATTCTACATGTGTTTGTCGTAGAAGAAGAAGAAGAAGAAGAAGAAGAAGAAGAAGAAGAAGAAGAAGAAGAAGATGTTAATTAATTAATTGTCTTACGGATTCTTCGAAGTACAAATTTCTTCTCGCGAATTAGCTGATCGGGTGTACATGGAGCATCCGGGTACATAGATAAATAAATAGATGGTACATAGGCAACGACCGATCGAATAATCTATCTTCCGTAAGTAGAGGAACCGTCGACTTAAAGAGAAATAAAAAAAGAGAGAGAGAGAGAGAGAGAATGAGATTCTGGATGAGAGAGAGAGAGAGAAAGAGAGAATGTATTACAAATAAAAGACAGAACGGCTGCTGGCCTTGTACGCACCCTCACGCGTTACTCACTCTCGCAGAAGAGAGAGAGAAAGAGAGAGAGAGAGAGAGAGAGAGAGAGACCTGTGACGTCAGGCGTGCGTCGCCACAGGACGTTTTACGAATTGGGTCAAGAGGGAGAGATTGGCCGTTTAACTTGAGAGTGCCTACGTGCTGTTACATGAACACACCGATAGAGATCCGTACATCCAACTACACAACGTGCTTCCTATTGCTTATATACCGGCGTTTGCTAAATTTTTTTAAAACGGGTCTTCTTTTGCCATCTTATGTTTTTTTTTTATTTTTTATTTATTTATTTTTTTTTTGTTTCATTTCTAGAAATAAAAAAGAAATGAAAAAAAAAAAATAAATAAATAAAAATCAATAAAAAGATCTCAAGAAAATAAAGAGAATAGAGCGAACAAAAAGAAATAAAATAAAATGAAGTGAAAATGAAGGAAGAAGAAAAAAAAAAAAGAAAAAAAAAGAAAGAAATAAAATGAAAGAAAGAAAAAAAAATAATGTTCCAACCATTAAATCAATATCTACTTGTACAAATATTCTAATCGTACGTAATCAGACATAGCAGACATATGAAATAAAATAAAATATAAATAATAAATAGATAATCGTTCGTGGCCTTCCTACGAAAGATTTTTATTATGATATATAATATATATATATATATATATATATATATATATATATATATTGATTATATTCGTGGATATGTAATTCAAACAAATGGATGTTAAATGAGCCAATAAAATAAAAGATACGTTAGTATTCTTTGGTGCCAGGTGTGTGTGGAAGTACGAATCGATCGAAATCATTTCTCGAGGAAGAGGAAGCTTTTACAACGTGTGCACAAGTGGTAAACTCGGCCAAAAGCTTATATATGTGTGTATATGTATGTATGGATACATATATACATACGTACATATACACACACACACATATATATATACACATATATACAGCGGACAGAGAGACACAATACATATATATATACTGATTCTGTATGTGTGTTTTGTTGATTTCAGGCTGATGGACACGTAGGAAATACGCGGGTCGAGGTTCCGCGATTAAAATTGGACTTTCGTCTCTATTCTCGTCTGATCGTCCCTGAAAGTCTTCGAGACACTGTGCGTATTTGTGTCACAGCCTGACTTACTTCACCAAGAGAGAGAGAGAGAGAGAGAAAGATATAGATAGATATAGAACGACAGACAGACAGAGAGACAGACAGACAACGTGGGAGAGAAAGAGATAGTAAATTTTCCTTGGAAACTTCGGCCAACAAGAGCATCGTTAACACTTCTTTGATACTTGTTTGATACAAAACGCCGTCGTCTACCCAGTCTCTTTTTCTCAACCCCCTACCACCCACACGCCCGCCCACTTATCCTCTCACTTGGGTCTGTCCCACCCTCATCTTTATTAATATTCTCCTCCTTCTTTCTCTCTCTCTCTCTCTCTCTCTCTCTCTCTCTCCCTCTTACTACTCACGTTTTACAAACCAGACACAGTTAGGTTATCGACTCGACCATTCAAATCAATGGTATATATTATATCATCGATCTATGTAATTTATGTATGTATGGATATATGTATGTGTACGTTAATGATAATGATGATAATAATTTTTCTAATTCGAAGAAAGTCCCTTTTATCTATTGCAAGGAATATCTAATTAAACGAGACCGATGATGAGTGAGAGAGCCTTAGTCTCGAGAATTAATCAATTAAAAACTTACGAACGAATGAACGAATGAACGAACGAATTAATTCAATGAACCTTAACCTTTAAATTGATCTGCATCCTTGAGCATTGATATTAATTAACACGACGATTAACGATACGTTTTCTTACCTTTCGTAAGTAATCTAAAAACGTTAAATATATCTCGATTAAAAGTTTGCCGATTTTTTTTATAAAAAAGAAAATATATAAATAAATAAATAAAACAAACGAATGATCGAACGGATTATTTGAGTGTTAATGTAAAACAAAAAAAAAAAAAAAAAAAAGGTATGAAATAATCATTATTTTTGATTCGACTCGATGGACACGAGACATATAATTCTAACAATTTAACACGTATCAAATAAAAATGAAAAATTAATAAATTTCAAAGAATACACTTTTACATTTATAATAACGTTCAACTTATCTTTCACATATATTTAATACGAATTTTATTTTTACTTCTACTACAAAATAATTATTATCCAACAATGTTAATTCATGCCGAAGTACGAAGATAATTCTTTTGTTTTTTTTCTCTCTCTCTCTTTTTCTTTTTTTTTCGTTTTAAATTTAACCAAATATAATTTTTAATTCAATATCTCACGTATATCGATATCATTGCAGGGTATATTTACAATTAAATATGAAGTAAATATGTTTTTCGACCATCGCAAAAAGGGTTGGAGTGGTGTGGGGTGAGGAAGGTGAGCTTAGGGGTTGGAGAGTGGGAAGAGTGAATGACCTTTATTGAATGCTTACTGTATTAAAAAGAATAGTAAACAAGACGCTTCGAGTGAGAAGACCGAGAAATGCTTTAAGCGGAAGTCTTTCAAAGTGTGCAATGAGATTCGGGGGTGAGGGGACCGGGGGCAGAGGTGGAAATGGGGCCGACAATTAAAAACATCGAGAAGAACCTATAAAACGTTACGATGAATTTCTTGGGATGATCTTTGGATCTCAGTTCAAAGAGATGATCTTTTTACGATCGTTTTACGATCTTTACGAAAGTGTACGAACGATCGATCGAATCATTGACGAAAAATAAGAAGAAGAGCTTTTGGTAGATTTGATAAGTATAAAAAAAAAAAAAAAAAAAAAAAAAGGAGAAAGGACGAGGAGTTATATAACGACGAAAAGAAAATTTTATCGATTGGCTTTTTTTTACGTCATTTCTGATAGGAAAAAAAAAGGAAAGAAAAAAAGAAAAAAAAAAGAAAAAAAGAAGGAAATAATTAACGACACGTTATCGTCGTTAGTCGTTGTAGATGAGAAAGAAAGAGGGCCATAAAACTCGTGCCGATTTCAACGCTTATCGATCATTTCTAAGAAAAGAAAGCCGACCGGGGGATATGTAGTAGAGGCCGCGGCGGAAATAGAAATTCTCTCTCTCTCTCTCGTTCTCTCATTGCCGTTCATGCAGAATAAATGAGAAGAAAGGCGGGAGAATTTGAAATAAACAGACTGTAGAAAGAAAAAGGAAAGAAATGAAGAAAGAAAAAAAAATAAATAAAAAGAGGAAGAAAGAGAGAGAGAGAGAGAGAGAAGCTTCGACGATACTAATTCTTTCTTACTCTTCTTTTCTCTCTTTCTTTCTTTTTCTCTAGAAAAATGTTCGATTTTATTTAAACGAGGACACGAAAGGCTTTCGTGCTTGCACAAAAGTAGACACGTTCCGGATAATCTCGTCTCTCGTCTCTCTCTCTCTCTCTCTCTCTCTCTCTCTCTTTTTTTTCTTTTCCCTTCAACGAGAATAGAAACCATTATCGAATATCGTTCTCGTTTATTGATTAAACGAATGCAAGGGAAGATGAGGTTCAAGATAAAAATGAGATATTAATTGTCAGATCGATCGTAAAAATATAACAATTGATTATTCGGATATAAGTTTAATCTACGTTGCATATCCATTTTATCTATCGATAGTAATCATCATCTCTGATAATTTCTTTTCGAAAAGATACTGATTGTCAATTAAAAGAGATTCCCTCTCTTTTTTTTTCTTCTTCATTTTCTGTTTTCTTCCTTTTCTTTTCTTTTTTTTTTTTTCTTTTTTTTTTTTTTTTAAATCCTTGACGAGCATTCGAGAAAAAAAAGGAGGGAGGGTGATCTAAAGGATAAAGTAAAAAAGCGAAATCAAGACTAACTAGGAAAATAAGATTAAAAGAGAAATGTAAGGGGGACAAAAATAAAAAAAAAATATATATATATATATACATATATCTGCTAATATGTGTAATACATCGAAGAGTACGAATATACAATTGGCCTCGACGTTATCGTACAAATCGAAATGTCAGATGAATTATAAATAAGTTAGGATCGATAGGCGCCCCAGAAGGCAGCAAGTCGCCATGGGCGCCACCTAGTCTCTGGCCCTTCCACCTACGATCGTTGTCGTACTCTCTCTCTCTCTCTCTCTCTCTCTCTTCACACACACACACACACATATCTTTCTCTTTCTCCCACTTGTATTAGCACCAGCTATCCTGGTCACGGAACGAAGAGAAGTGGAGAGAGAGAGAGAGAGAGAGACCAACGACGTAAAACACACCCTGAACACCCCTTCTTTCACCCTCTCTCTTATCGTTTTCCCCTCTTTCTCCTACGTCACTATCTCCGTGTTCCTGATATCACCCTCTAAGTAAGAGAATAAGAGAGAGCTTAACTCGTCCTCATCCTCGTCCTCGTCCTCTTTCCTAACTAACACACACACACACATACACACACACGTCTGAACACTTCGTCACGTTCACGATGCTAATTTGCTCGAGAAAAAGGAAAAAAGAAGCATGAAAAAAAAAAAAAAAAAATGAAAAAAAGGAAAAAAAAAAAAAGAGAAATGCTGATTCCTCGTATCTTCTTTTTTTCTTTTCCTTTTTTTATTTTTATTATTATTATTATTATCATTATTATATCGTAGAAAAAAAGAATGTATCGTCCGTTAAGGCGTATGAAAATTTTCTAACGAGATAAATACATTCGTTATTAATTAACATCCAGAGTTACCGACGAGACTTAAGTTATCAATTATCAAGTTGAAGGTGAATCGTTTTAATGCGACATCTCTTCGAAAGTCTTCAGCAAATAATTGAAGAATCGTTACGTGAAAAACCTGTTGGAAGATAACGACGTTGATAAAAGTGAAAAAGGAATAATCAAGAACGATAGGAGAACACCTGTCCGAGATATATTTACACATACATATATAACATACGTATTATAGGCATATAAATTTAATTTAATTTTATATTTTGTAATGTTTTTTTGATTTTCTTTTTCTCTTTTCCCTTTTTTTTTTTTTTTTTTTTTTTTTTTTTTTTTTTTTTTTTCTTTCTTTCCCTCCTTTTGCTTCAGTTGTAAATATAGTAGAAATATCCGAAAACTATGAGAATTCATTTAATCGAAATATAAATTACGAAATATGTAGGTAATGTAATGTGTGTATGTAAATCTTTATAGGATAGGTCGTTTATACTTTGGAAGTTTCCAGTCGAGACACGAGTGTGTTTCACAATAGATGGACGAATGAACGGCCTGAATGAACTAACGTCACTACATTATGTAACCGCCCTGAACACTTTGCAAAGGGCGCAAGTCCTACCACAAAGCATACGCCTGGAATGATCAATGAGGTCGCCAAGCCTGCGCCACCTTAAGAAGGAAGGAAAAGATAATAATAATAATAATAATAATGATAATAATAATAACGGGAAAGAAAAAGAAAAAAGAACACAGAAATTCCACAAGAGAAAGAGCAAAAGAGAGAAAAAGAAGAAGGACAGATTTATCTCTTATGCACGTGTCTAAAAAGAAAAAAAAAATATATATATATATAATATGTATATATGTATATTCGTATCAACGCTTATCGCATTAAACAAATTCATTTTTTATCGATCGGAGATCGATTACTTATCGATTAAGAAAAAAAAAAAAAAAAAAAAAAAAAAAAAAGAAAATAAATAAAAAGGAAAGAAAAAAAATTCCTTTACATATTAAATCATATTAAACTCGTTTATTATTTGATCGATTGAAAATGTATGATCGAGATCTTCGACTTACGAAGAATCCACGTGGATCAATCATCAATTCGACATATATATATATATATATATATATAAAAGAAAAAATCCACGATTTTTGCTGTACGAATTTCGTCGAATAAAAAAAGAAAAAAAGAGAAGGAGGAGAAGAAATAGTAAATAATAATAGTAAAAACAATAACAACAACAACAGCAGCAGCAATAGTAATAATTAAAAAACTCGCGCACACGGAAGAGAAAGAAAGAGAGAAACAAACGCAAACGAGGACAAGAAAGAAGTCGAAAGGAGGGGAAGAAAAAAAAAAGAGAGAGAGAAAGAAAAGAGAAGAAAAAGCACACGAAAGGAAATCCAAAAAAAAAAAAAAAAAAAAAAAAGAAAAAAAAACCCACACAAAACAAATAAGAAATCTAAGTAATCACACTGTCGCAAACACAATTCGGCAAAGGATCAAGGGATAAAGATGACGATGAGAAATTAGGGGATGGATATGAGGGAGTGGACGACGATGAGGGAAGCAAAAAAGTTTCGCGGAGTTAATGTATTAGCCGCGCGGAAACTACACATGCGGTAGATAATCGCAGGCGGAAGTTAAAACGGCCAATGTGGAAGGCGAAAGAAATTTCAATGAATGGAAAACGTCGGTAAGGGCCTCTTAAAAGGATCGACCTTTTCAATTGACGATGCCCGTCCTTGGATCATCCACACAGTCACGAACTCTTCGTGCTCGATCGTTCGTGCGCGCGACCGCATCAGCGCCGCCGTTCGTTCGAAATGGTTAACAGACAACGCACCATCGAATAGGGCGATCTCGTTTCATTTTTATATACATTCTCTATCTCTCTCTATCTATTTATCTATCTATCTATCTATCGGTCTCTGTCTTTGTTAAAGCAATATCGTTATTATATCCAACAGTCGCGAAACGATAGATTTTTATAAAAGCACAGAATCTACAGCCAGACACGAAAATTTCGAGATCTATAAGAATTAGAAGGATCAAGGAATGATCCAAAGAGATCGATGACGTTCTCTTTTTTTTTCCATTTCTTTCCTGTACGAACATTTTTTTTGCCTATCTTTCTTTTCCTCACTCTCTCTCTCTCTCTTTTACTCTCCCTCTTGACCTCTTTAACGATTTCGTTGCCTCGTTCTAACTCCTCCTCCTCCTCCTCCTCCTCCTCCTCCTCCTTCTCTTCCTCATTCTCCACCTCCACATCTTTCTTCTTGCTTCATCGATCGTGTTATACAATCTTTCTTCTTTCCTTTTGTGAAATTCTTTTCTTTCTTTTTCCCTTCTTTTTTGTTTTTATTTTTATTTTTCTTCATTTCCTTTTACTTTCACGAAAAAATAGATTAAGAAGGCGATTAGAGAAAAAAAAAAAAGAAAAAGGAAAAAAGAATAAAAAGAAATATAAAGAAGAGCGAGGAGGAAGAGTAAACTTACAGTAAACTTACAGATCGGATTTAATTTCGTTATTAATGATTCACCGTCGACGAAATATCGATACGAGTTAATCGATCGAATCTATCAATTGGATTATTATTAATCGATGAGATAAATTAACCGTGTGTATGTCTATATATATATATATATATATATATATATATATATATATATATATTAGGCGCATATTTGTGGTACATGTTCTAGACATACATGTCAGTTTAAAATGGAAGACGGAAGAGATAATAGAACGAAGGGGTTGAGAAAGGATGGTAAAGCTCGGAAAGAGGGAGCTTGCATTCGAGGGCGTGTCAGGTGTCTTATCGTCGAGAGCTTAAACCGAAGGTTCTGGGGGTCATCTTCGATCATGGGAAAAAAGATAAAAGATAAAAGACAAAAGAAAAAAAAAAAAAAATAGAAAAGAAAGAGAAGGAAGAAAAAAGACTCGTTATAATTAAGATTCGTTCTTTCGTAGGATTTCTTACAACTTTTACGAAATCTTAATGATACTTTCTATTATCATTCTCGTTCTATGAACACGAAATTATTCTACGATTAATATAAATTCGAAAGGGGGAAAAAAGAAAGAAAGAAAGAGAGAAAAGCAAAAAATTTTTAGAATTTTTAAATTACTCGAACAAAAATAATCGATCGGTCAACGAATCACAAATAATTACTTTGATCGACTTTATCGACAAATTGTTTTATCCCAAATTTTCTGTCAATAATATCATGGCGAAACGACGTTAAATATGTTCACGTTATCCTCGACAGTGTTCGAGCAACAAAATTCTATTATCGATATCAAGAAAAAGAGAGGGTGAGAGGAAGGGAGAGAGGGAGGTAAAAGAAAAAAGAAGAAAAAAAAAAAAAAAAAAGAAGAAAAACTCTTAATGAAATCTTTCGATCGTAATGGAAACGTCAATGCCAAGAATAATTGAAGGAAATAATTGTTCAATAATTATTGATCCGATAGATTTGAATTATAACATCGTGTTTTCTTTTCATTATATCGAACACATAATTGGGATCGTAAATTTTCTACCGAAATATCTATATCCAGTACGATCAAGAAAAACAGACAGAGAGGGAGAGAGAGAGAGAGAGAGAGAGAGAGAGAGATAGAGATAAAGAAATAGAAAGAGAAAAAGAGAGAGACTGTCCTGCGCAGAAGCCGATCATGAGAAAATCACTACGCGCGCATTTGTATCGAGTGAGAAGGAAATTTTCTGGCAAATGTTTCTCTCTGCGACAATATCCTTCTTTCTCTCTCTCTCTCTCTCACACACACACGCACGCACGCACACACGCACACACACACACGCACGCACACGCACTCACACTCTTTCTCCGTCTCTTTCTCGTTTCAAAGAATGTCGAGATAAAATCGCGCGTATGCACTTGGTTGCGATCACCACTTCCGAATTATATAAACGCAACCACGTCGACGACGACGATGACGACGACGACGACGTTCAAAGAGAAGAAAAAAAGAAAATGAGGAAAATGTGGAAAAAGTTGAAAGAAAGAGAGAGAGAGAGAGAGAGAGGAGAGAATTTGTTACAATTTCTTATAATGACGAATTGTATTGTTCATTTCGATCAATATAACTAACTCATATCATCCAAATGTTTTCTTTTATCTTTCCTTCCTTTCTTTCTTTTAGAAATTCTTTTAGAAATTCTTACAATACCACTTATCGAGTTCGTGTGATTTCAAAGCTCGTCGTTAAACAAGATCTCTATCTCTATCTTTATCTCTATCCTATATCTATCTCTATCTATTTCTCTCTCTCTCTCTCTCTCTTTGGAAAGATCCCCACGCAGGCGCAGATTAACGAAGAGCTCGATTCTCCCTTTTCGATTAGCATATATCCCCGAAAAAAAAGGAGGAAGGGGAAAAAAAAAGAGGAAAAAAAAAAAGAACTCACAGGGAAAGATTCCATTTATCTTTTCGTATCTCTCTCTCTCTCTCTCTCTCTCTCTCTCTCTCTCTCTCTCTCTCTCTCTTTTTAATTCTTTCTCAGCTGATTCGACTTTAACGCGATTGGCCATACTCGAGAAGGAAAACTAAGAAACAGGCTTACCATCGAATACGTCACGATGAATCGGATCAGAAAACCACGAGCTAACCGATCTACTCGGATATGATAGATATATTAGATAAAGGATAGAGGAGAGAAAGAGACAGAGAGAGAGAAATAAAGATAGAGAGATAGATAGAGATAGAGCACTGGTCGTTAAAACTCATCACGCAAACGCACAGCCGATTTAAACCTCTCCATTCTGCAATGCGTCGCGCGACTTTATGATCTTGCCAACAAGAATGAGCACACCAAAAGCGTCAAATTGACAGCTCGACAACAGACAGACAGACAGACAGACAGACAGACAGACGAACGAATGAACGGACGGACGGACGGACACTTCAAAATATTTTCTATCCTTAGGACTATCCAAATCATTTCTACGAGAGCTTATCAGTGATTGAAAAGTAAATTCCAACGTTTCTTTCTTTTTTCTTTTATTTATTTAATTATTTATTTATTTTTTTTTTTATTATTATTATTATTATTATTTTATTAGAACGATGATAATTTCGGCTAAGCGAGTTCTAACGTTTTTTTGTATATTAAGAAAAAGTTTTATTAAATAAAATATCCTTTCGTGATCTATCAGAAAGAGATAAACGAAGTAGGACAGAGAGAGAGAGAGAGAGAGAGGGAGGAAGGGAGGGAGGGAGGGGAAGGAGGAAGAGAGAGACAGAGGGCGGGGGGGAAGAGAAAAGATTAAAAAGAGAAAAAGGAGAGGAAACGAAAGAAGGTACGGAAATCCTAAGTGCGTTGTTAATCGTAAAAAAACTATATAACACTCGATGATGAAACTATACATCACTATAATTACAAAATATGATAAATAGATAGATAGATAGATGGATAAATGATAAATGAAGAGAGATCGAATGGTATAAATAATAAAATGATGAATAGGTTATCGAAATAGAGAAAAATTATAGAGGAAAAGAAGAAGGAAAAGAAGAAGAAAAGAAAGAAGAAGAGAAAGAAGAAGAAGAGAGCAGTCGAAATTACGACCCTATCTTGTCTCACCCTCTTTCATCCTCTCTGTCTCTCTCTATCTATCTCTCCACTCCCACCCTCTTTCTTTCTCTCTCTCTCTCTCTCTTTCTCTTACAGAACCGATCGAAGCTCCTCTTTAACAATGCTGTTTTACACTATCGACAGATCTTTCTCTCTCTCTCTCTCTCTCTCTGTCTAATATTTATCCCCGGTTTCTCTCTAATTTCAGAACGTTCACTCAGTCTATCTCTATATATTTTTCTACCTTATTCCCAATGACGATACTCAGCTGGCGAACGTACGTATCTACTTTACTTACTTACTTACTTAATAACTTACGTTACGTTACGTACTTACGTTAATGTACGTTAATAACATACGTTAACGTTAACGTCAGTACGCGAACAAAGTAAGAGAGTAAGTTTCAAAGAGTTTGGTTCAACAAATTAGACGACGCAAACGACGACGGCGGACAACAACGATCAACGAACAACGATAACAACGATAACGACGATAAACGGGATAAACGTGTATAAACGTGTATAAACGTGTACGAACGACGCAACGGAAACGACGAGATTAATATTACGTTACTTTTCTTTTATTCTCTCTCTCTCTCTCTCTTTTTTCTTACTTATCCTCTCTCTCTTTTTTATCTTTCTCTCTCTCTCTCTCTCTCTATCTTTTTTTCTTTTAATGGCACAAACCTTGTCACCCATGGCTGCGGCGAGCGGTGTGTTCGATGAGAATAGAAGGTTAACAGCGCGACTTCGAGTGGACCAGAGACTGACTGGCGTTTCGTGTCGTCGAGGACCGCCGGCATCATCGACCCGTCCTCCCCACCACCACACCCCTACCACACCGTCGAAGAACGCGACGAACGGAGCCGCCGTTGCGCGCGAACGTTGCGCGCGCGTTTTCTCTCTCTCTTTCTCTCTCGATATATATATATATATATTATATCTCTATCTCTATCTCCCTCTTACGAAAGAGAACCAACCTTCTTCTCCCACTCCATTGGTTCTCCCCCACTACTACCACCTATCCACCTTACCGAGAACCTCAGCGAGTTTGCTCGCGACGTTCGCAGCGCCACCATGCTGCGCGACGGCAATTTTCTCGCGACGTCCGTCCATCCCCGCCATCCGTCCCACTTCTTTCTCCACCATCAGCACCTCCTCCTCTTCCTCCTTCTCCTCCTACTATACCTTCTCGTCCTCCTCATCCTCCTATCAAGGCCCCGACCTCATCCCTCACCCCTTCTCGTCCAACTTCTACTTATACTCCTACTCCATACTATTCCATACTCCCTACTCCTTCTCCATCTCTTCCTCGTCCTATACCTCACCCCCTCTCACCTTCAATCCTTCTCTCTCTCTCTCTCTCTCTCTCTCTCTCTCTTTCTCTCTCTGATCCCCCGTTTCAGCCCCCGTTCATCTACTCTCTAACATAAGCGATACTACTTCGTGCTAGCTACCCGGCAGCGCCACCGCCCAACCGAGCGAGGCCGACGTGCATCATCCCCACCAAACCAGGTCTACCCGTCTCGAAGCCCAGAACCCTCGTAACTCTGGAACGTGCCCGCACCACCCCTTTTCTCCTTCCTTCCTTCCTTCCTTGCTTGCTACCTTTCTTCTCTCTCTCTCTCTCTCTCTCTCTCTCTCTCTCTCTCTCTCTCTCTTTCCATCTTTCTCCGTTTCTCCGTCTCTATCTGTCTATCTATCTATCTCTCTTTCTCTCTATGTAACGCGCCCCCGAAACGCGCTAACGTCGAACGCGCAAGCTCGTAGAAAGCACGAAACCCCAGTGATTCTCCAATTCTAGTATCCCATCGTCGTCAACCTGTCCAACGTGTCTGTCATACTCTGTTACTCCCTTTTCGACATACTTTTTCATATTATCGATCCCTAATCCCTCCTTTTCTAATGTCTCTAAATCGAGGAAAGTGTTACAAACGTTTTACATCCCTTCCTCCTGTCCTCTTATCATGACGATTAATTCTTAAATAGTTTCATTTCTTTTTCTCTTTCTCTTTCTATGACATACAGTGTATAAGATAATCGAAGTGTATTATACATACATATTATATATATATATATATATATATATATATATATTAGGGGGACCGGAAAGTAATGTCGCTTTAAAGAAACGACATTACTTTCCGGTCCATAACCAGGGGGGACCGGAAAGTAATGTCGCTTTTAAGAAACGACACTACTTTCCGGTCCATAACCAGGGGGGACCGGAAAGTAATGTCGCTTTTAAGAAACGACACTACTTTCCGGTCCATAACCAGGGGGGACCGGAAAGTAATGTCGCTTTACAGAAACGACATTACTATCCGGTCCATAACCAGGGTGGACCGGAAAGTAATGTCGCTTTTAAGAAACGACACTACTTTCCGGTCCCCGTAATATATTGGGTTGGCAACTAAATGATTGCGGATTACACTTTCCGTTGGCAACTAAGTCATTGCGGAAACCAAATCCGCAATCATTTAGTTGCCAAGAAAATATCCCGTTGGCAACTAAGTCGTTGCGGTGACCAAATCCGCAATCACTTAGTTGCCAGCAAAATATCCCGTTGGCAACTAAGTCGTTGCGGTGACCAAATCCGCAATCACATAGTTGCCAACAAAATATCCCGTTGGCAACTAAGTCGTTGCGGTGATCAAATCCGCAATCACTTAGTTGCCAACAAAATATCCCGTTGGCAACTAAGTCGTTGCGGATTTTGTGGATACTTTCCGCAATCACTTAGTTGCCAACGGAAAGTGTAATCCGCAATCACTTAGTTGCCAACCCAATACATATGTAGACGTGTATATATATGTATATATATATACTTAATTACTTACAGGTATGTATATATGCTACGTATATATGTATCTATACATATTAATCTTTAGTACTTTTTAATCAAAGCTAACATTATAATGGAATGGTTGAGAACCACTGTGGCACGATCTGTGCTACTGGGCTACGCGCCACACGGCGCTTTGGCCGACCGACCGACCGACTCTACTCAACCCACTCGTCACACACACACACACACGCGCGCGCGCGCACACACACACGCACACACACATACGCACACAGAACATATTACATAGAGATATACTGAGAGAGAGAGAGAGAGAGAGAGAGAGAGAGAGAGAGAGAGAAAGAGAAAACATATACACAGAGAGATAGGTGCAATATATATATATCTAAACGGATGAAAGAGAGGAAGAGAGATGAGAATACACACGCAGTGCTATCTCTTATAAACTGTCGTTCTCTATCCTGCCACGTTAGGAACCCTCTTTTCATCCCCCTTTTATTTTTTTTTCTTTTTCTTTTAGTTTCTTTTTTTTTATTATTCTTCAAAAGAAAGAAAGAAAGAAAAAGAAAAAGAGAGGGAGAAAGAGAGAGAGAGAGAGAGAGAGAGAGAAAGAAATACTTGAATGTAGGCTAGAAGCTCTCCCGTGCAATCCTTTTTTACTTCGTGGTTACTTGTATATACCATCAAATGGTTCGTTCCATGGACCATAAGATGTCCTACGATTCAACCACGAGATTACTTTTTCCTCGTTTCTTTTTTATCTTGTGAAAGATTTCGAGAGAGTTATAGGAAGAGAGGATGAGAAAGAGAAGTACAGTAAAGAGAAGGGGAGTAAAGAGAAGAGGAGAGGAAGGTGTGGAATCTTGCGAGCCCTCTCGTGAGTACAACGTAACGTACTCGATGTCGATCGATTCCGCGAGAGTACGTAGATACCTACAATTCGGCGTATTGCTGCTAGCTCTCTCTCTCTCTCTCTCTATCTCTATCTCTATCCCACTCTCTTTTTGCTACAATGCTACCTACCCCCGCTGGGCTACAGTTGCAGCAGCAGTAGCAGCAACTTTTTCTAACAATTGAAAATGGAGATGTAAATTCAAAGTAGTTTCTCGTGTTTCATAATTGTCCCCATTCTTCATCCCTTCGAAGTAACAAAGAACGATTTATTAATTAATAAATATATTATGTATATATATATATATATATATATGTGTGTGTGTGTGTATTTTTATTAGTAATTTTGAATGAAATTAAAAACGTGTTAATAAAGAAATGAGAACAATTAGATCTTTTGATAACAGTAGTAATAATAATTAAAATGATATACTAAGCTAGTAATCTATATATGTAAGTGTAAGACTTTAATGCTTTTTGTCATGTCATTTGAACAAAAAAAATGCTTTCCTTAATCATCAGACTATAAGTAAATGTTATACTGATCGATATTTCTTTCATCGTTTACATTAAACTCATTCCTACGTGTATATTTGATCAAAACTAATACGCGATAAAAGAAAATAATTATCAACGTTTAAATACCAGCATAAAATATTTATTGTCATTGTGACAGAAAAATAATGTTTAAGTTAATAATCCAATGATAGAATAGTATAAGAAATATTTGTACAATAATATCGACGAATCGATATGCGTTAGACAGCTAATAGAAAATAAATGAGATGAGGAATTATACATGTGAGGGAGGAATTAGGTGAAATAAAAAAAAAACTGACTATACTCTCTCTATTTTCTCTCTTTTCTCTCTCTCTCTCTCTCTCTCTCTCTCTCTTCCTCTCTTTCGAGTATAAATTTATGTGCATTGTACAGATATGACAGATTTCTTTTTTTTTTTTTTTTTTTACTAAATTATTTTCAACATCATCAAAAAAATGTACCATACTTTAAAACCATAAGTATCTATTTATTTATGGTTTCAGATTTTTGTTAAAAATTTGTATAACGAGGTAAAAGAATTTATAATCGAGGAAGAGATTTTTCTTTAACAATTCATAGGATTAATAAACATCATATCGTATATATTATTAAATAAACACATTTTCGTTATACAGTAACAATGAAAATCTATCTATTTATCTATCCATCCATCCATCTATCTATCTATCTATTATGTATAACTCTGAAATTAATGGTTTTACAGATCGATGTTGATATAATAACTTCTATTTATTTCCTTTTGTATATGAGAAATCTATTCTAGATAATATTTGACGTTATTTGTTTCGTTACACTCTGTATATAAAAGGAAGACATTTAAAAAAAAAAAAAAAAAAAAAAAAAAAAAAATGAGAATATGTAAAAAAAGAAAAATGGGAAAAAAAATGGAAGAGTAGATATAACATAAGGAAGCATATGGCTCCTTACCAAAATTTGCTATTATTAATAGAGCACGAACGATGACGAAGATAAGCAAAAAATAGAAGAGAGAGAGAGAGACAGAGAGAGAAAGAGAGAGTCCAGTCAAAAAGATGATTCCTTTCTTTCTTGTCTTTCGCAAGTACGTCAATGAAATTCCTGAGACGACTAGCCGACAATATTATCGTCTAAGAAACAAGGTCATAATCAATGCAAACATCTCTTCAAGACATTCTAATGGTGTGATGTCTTGTTAAAGAAATTGACACTTTTTATTATTGTTATTATTATCATCGTCGTCGTCGTCGTCGTTGTCGTTGTCGTCGTCGTCGTCGTCGTCGTCGTCGTTGTTGTTGTTGTTGTTGTTGTTGTTGTTGTTGTTGTTGTTGTTGTTTTCATCTCAACGAGATTGGCCGCCTTTGACAAATATATCTTCGCTCCGAAATTTAGTTATTTTTCTTTCTCTCTTTTATTTTATTTTACATTTTTTTTTTTTGAACGTATAAAACGAAATTCCGATAGAGAAGAGAGGACGGTGTTGATGGTCTCTTTTTTTTTTTTTTTTTTTTTTTTTTTTTTTTTTTGTGAATCGATAAAATAATGAGGATTAAATCATTCGAAAGAAAATCGATAAGTAGTAGAAACCTAATCAAGAGTACACTTCGATATTGATTCGTGAGCCCTTTATAATTCTCTTTTTGTACTCCTTTTTTCTCTCTCTCTCTCTCTCTCTTTTTTCCTCGGCATCTTCAAAAATCGATCAACTAGTAAATAAATCGGGCAAACAAGTTACGCACGAGGGAAGATAAATGCCGTAGGGTTCGTAAAACGACTCGAACTCTCAATTTCCATTACTAAAACCCTTTTCCGCCATTCGATACATCCATAATTCCGTCGTTCCCTTGCGAAAGCCGCTCTCTCGTGCAGTTTGTCTTACGATCTGCCGCTGAATTTATCCGAACCATCGAGCAAACTCGATATATATATATATATATATGCACGTGTGAGTGTAAGTGTGTATATATGTACAGAGTAGGTCAAAAGTTTCTAACGATGACTTAAAAATCCTATATTATTACTCTTTACCGTGACTTCTTTTATTTTTGTTTTTCATTTTTTAAGACTTAACTTTTCAAATAACAAAACTGTCCTGTTTGGAAACATTTTTTTTTCTTTTTTATTTCTTTTTTATTTATTTATTTTTTTTTCGATTCGAACAAAATAAAAAAGAAAAGGACGAATCAACTCGAACGATCGATCGTTAAATGGAATAACAGATTTTTAAAAATATCTTTGACAAAACTTATCGCGCTCATTCTGTACAAAAAAAAAAAAAAGAAAAAGAAAAAAAAAAGAGGAGACAGACACGGACGCGTACACGTTGATTCGATTCATCTAAACTGAAGAGAGAGAGAGAGAGAGAGAGAGAGAGAGAGAGAGAGAGAGAGAGAGAGAGAGAGAGAGAGGAACTTTCTGTTCGAAATAGAAACGAACGAATAGAGATCACGTTTAGTTCTTCTAAGTAGCGTCGATAAGCGAAGAGAAGAAAAGGAAAAACAAAAAGAAGAAGAAGAAGAAAATATTAAGAAAAAACAAAAGGAAAAGAAAATAAAAGAATGGAAAAACTGTATATAGCTATAGCGTATTAGCTATAATTTTCGCGTTAGGAAAACAATACGTTATACAATATTAATAATAATAAATCTTCGGATGGAAAATAAAAGTAGGGGATTGTGTCTATTGAAAAAAAGTGTATCACGCGTAAACAAGAAGAAGAAGAAGAAGAAAAATTAGAAGAAGATGAGGAAGAAGAGGAAGAGGAAAACAAAATTACGTTTGAAGGAAAAAAGAAGAAGAAGAGAAGAAAAAGAAATAGAAAAATATAGAAAAGATGGAGATAGACAGAGAGGTACAGATCGAGAGAGAGAGAGAGAGAGAGAGAGAGAGAGAGAGAAGAAAAAGAGTAGGGATGCTGGGGTCCAGTGACGGTGTTCATCGAGCGAACGATTCGCACTGACGCGAGTTATGCAATCGCGTCGGCTGGCCTTGCGCCAATCTTGCGTATCACTCGAACTCGTCCCACAGTGAACGAGAGAGAGAGAGAGAGAGAAAGAGAAGAGGAAAGAGACTGACCGGATAGTTAGAAAGAGTAAGAAAGAGAGAGAGAGAGAGAGAGAGAGGGAAAGAGAGAGGGAGAGAGAGAGAGAAAGGAAGATAAGTAAACGAAGAGAAAATAATATGTAAGTAAAGAAGAGGAAAGAGGTGTAGGAATCAGAGAAGAGGGCCAAGGAAGGGGGAGGAAGAGGTTAGGAGAAGGATGAGGAAGGGAAAAGGGATGGGTGTCGATCGTAGACACGTTCTGCGTGTAATATATGTTACGAAACGCGTGTGTCGTCACAAACGCGTACGACTAGTACGTTGATGTATCATCTATCTTCTCGTATCTGTCTTGTCCACACAATCTGTATATGTCTGCTGCTGCTTCTGCTCTTTCTACTTGTATACGTGTATGTGCTACTACTACTATTACTATTACTATTACTACTACTGTTACTGTTACTATTACTGTTACTACTACTACTACTACTACTACTACTACGTGGGAATGAAACAAGGCATCATAGCGAGTATCGCGAAACATTTCGTTTTCCGCGTTCAATGACGAATTGAAGCGACAAATAAAAGAACAAGCATTTATTATATAGGTTGTAAGTATATATCGTTCGAATGAAAATTAATCCGGATAATGCAAATCGACTGTAATATGTATTGATGTATATCGCGTATGAATGTAATCAAAAGAAGTGTGATATGGGGTGGGGGTGATGGCTAAGCGCATATATCGTTCGTTAAAAATTTAATAATCGTGCGAAGGATCCATTGAAATCGTTTTCATCATTCTTCATAGTAGATAAGAATGAGAGAGAAAGAGAGAGAGATAGAGAGATTTCTGATCACTCCAACCACTCTCTCTCTCTCTCATTCTATTTCGTTATTTGTATCTACTTCACGTGATTCGAATGATAGTCGAGTGAAACCATTGATGATAATGAAGATTTCTTTTCTTGCGTAAAAAAAAAAAAGAAAAAGAAAAAAATATAGAAATAAATAAAAATAAAAATAAAAATACCAAAAAAAAAAAAAGAGAGAAAAAAAATAATGAAACGTGTGAATACACTCATATGTGTATCGTCATACACTCAAAGAACTTAGATAACGAGCACTTCGTAATTCTATGCGGAATTTTTTTATTTTTCATTCATTATTTTCTTTTTCTTTTTTTTTTTTTTTTTTTTTTTTTTTTTCTTTCTTTTTCTTTGCACAGATCGATTGTGTTACTTATCATAGCTAAGATATGTATGTATCTCGATACAAATGTACTTGACTATGATCGTTGAATTACTATTGCTTGCGTTGCTCGAAACGTCGATTGTACTTTTCTTTAGAATTTCAAATAACTCTAGATTTGCATACTCATATTTGCATATATATATATATATAATATATTACACATACATACATACATACATGCATATATACATGTATATGCACAAATATAGATACATAGATAGATACTAGTAAGGGAATTTTTTTTTCTTACTCTTGGAAGTCTAAATTCCCTCTCTCTCTCTCTCTCTCTCTCTCTCTCTCTCTCTCTCTCTCTCTCTCTCTCTCTCGATTAATCCACGTGACGATCAAGGCATAGCGATCTTGAAAAGTTGACGACTCGCATACTTGAACTCTATGCGAGAGCAAAGAGCGAATAGAGAAGTGAAGAGAAGAGAAGAGAAGAGAAGAGAAGAGAAGAAAAGAAAAGAGAGAAAGAGAGAGAGAGAGAGAGAGAGAGAGAGAGAGAGAGAGAAACAGAGAGAGAGAGAGAAACAGAGAGAGAGAGAGAAACAGATAGATAGGCGGACAGAGAAAGACAGATACACCACAGTAATGGTCCAGCTCGTGCGTGGTACGACACGACGAACAAGTCGGTACTATACAAGTACCTTTGTACGTGTAAATATATGTGTATACGTGTGTGTGTGTATATATATATATATATGTTTGTGTATGTGTATGTTTGTGCATACGTATGCATTTATACATGCACGAGTATTTTCGCAGTGTTCGCAATCTTTCTAGTACGTGACCGTACTACGTTGAGAGATCTCGTTACGTGTGAGAGATGCACCGGAAGTGAAATTTTTGCAAAGCCGCCATCGTCCACGTGAAACAATTACTCCTTCCATTTTAATAATTATATTTAATTATTAACTTAATAATTTTATATATATACACACACATACATATATATATATATATATGCAAGTATGTACGTATGTGTATGTGTGTGTACATGTATAAAAATAATAATTAATATTATCTTATCGTTTTAAAATAATATACCACATGTAATCTTTCGTTTGTGCATGTACGTATGTATGTTTATAATTCTTATAATATATTTGTATTAGTTCCAATTAAATTTCAGATTCCAATTTGAACTTCCTTATCATTTTCATTCCAATGATTATATTTAATAACTAACTTTGATAATTATATATAATGATAATAATTAACGTTATATTTTCATCTAAATATATATATGTGTGTGTGTGTATTTGTGTATTATAAAATATCTATACCAGTTTTAATTAAATTTTAGTATCCAATTTGATGAATTTTCGCACTCCCCCTCATCCCACCCCAACTCCCTAGATTAACTCTCATCTCAAAAATTTTATATATATATTAATAACTAACTAACATCTGAAATAATCAAATATTGTAATCTTTTATATGTTTATGCGTGTTATAAAAAAAAAAAATATATATATATATATACGTATTAAATTCAATGAAATATTGGATAACATTTTGAATAATAAATAGTTCTTAGGTATGTAATACTAATATCATTATCGATGACGTCAAAATGTACGAATAAATATTAACGTTCTTCTTATCCATTAATTTTGACTTTTGAAATAACGTTTTCAGTTACATAAAGCGTCTCGATTAAATTGTGCTAAATGAAAATATATACAACATCGTTCTAAGGTGTAAAAACTATTCTACCATTAAATTCCTAAGATAGCAAAAGAGACGGGAGATAAATTGATTTAAGATGCAAAACTCGATTAGCCGGTTAGATAGTTTACGACTTGACGGTAGGGAAGGGGCGGGGGCTGTTCGAAGAAAACGTAAACGACGATAAAGTATCGTCGAGTGGATTGTAAATAATCCCGTCGGTCATATATTCTCGGAATAATTCGTCATAATGGATGTAGAATGAAACAGAAGGAGAAGAAAAGAAAAAGAAAAAGAAAAAGAAAAAGAAAAAGAAAAAGAAACGGAAAAGAATTTTTCTTAAAGAGTTCATTATAGATAAGGTTCTAATTAAATTGCGACACGTATGTAGATACAACGTCGATAGTACGAATAGCGTGTCCTTGTAGATGCAATTAGAAAAATAAAAAAAGAAAACAATTCGAGAAAAATAGGTCAATTATTCGGAAGAAACGATGAACACTAAATCGAATATATATTTGCGATAAAACGAGAACATTTATGACGCACAAACGCACGTACACACGTATACGCATATGCGTATGTATATAGTACGAACTAGCCATTCAGAATTATCGTGTACGTAATTATTGGCCAGTAGATATGCAACACACAACTATGCATGTGTTCTATAATCGTGCTATTATCGCGACATTACAATACCGGTTTATCGTTGCAAATCACCAACTGGACGAGCCGATACGCACGATGGAGATTCTCAAAAGCTATATTCGATCCTTCATCATCATCATCGTCTGCATCATCATCATCAGCATCATCATCATCATCATCATCATCATCATCATCATCAGCAATAACGACTACGACGACGACGACAACGACGATGACGACGATTATGATCGTTTTCTTATTTTTTTTCTTTTCTTTTTCTTTTTAATTTTGTTCAATTTTCTTTTTTACTTTTCGATAATCTAACAAACTCTAATTTCATGCAATTTTTTTATATTGAAAAAAAAAATATATATATACATGTATGTATGCGTGTGCGAGTGTTTGTTTGTGTATGTGTCTAAAGTAACTCACAAGGAAAGCGTGGGCTATAAACGGAACTCTCCTGTGCGTTCGGAAGTCGTGAATCATTTAATGACTCACGACTCATGATTCATTATGAGAGCAATTATAATTTACTTTTCGGAGCTTTAACCATTTATTTAAACGAGTTCGTTCGCACGAGAAATGAAACTGAAGAAAAGGAAGCTACCGTTTAATTCTTGGACATTTTTACTACACACACAGATCCACAAACAAACAAACAAAAATATATACATATGTGTGTGTATGTGTGTATGTGTATGTGTGTTGATTGGGTCAAAAGTATTTAGACTTAGATTTAAAACATTAATTATTCTCTTTCAAGATTTCTTAATTTAATTTAATTTAATTTAATTTTTTTCTTGTCTATTTATTTATTTACTTATTTTCTCCAGATCGTACAATTATAAACCTAATCTATATATTAGTCAATTCCCGAAAAAGATTAATTAATTTCTAATTAACTTAGCGTATGCCACATGCGCGTAATAATATCTGCAATTTTCAACAGACATACATATACTTGTAAAATTTGAAAAAAAAAAAAAAAAAAAAATAAATCCGATTATAAACTATAATAAAAGTCTCAAAAAGGATTAATAACGATATTTAAGATGTAAGTACTCGTTGTCCCACTTAGAAACTTTTCATTCATCCTATATACACATACGTGCAAAAACATCTACAATTTTCGATATACATACACAAACACTTACATACATACATTACACTATATCCATCTTTTGCGTACTATAACAAATATGTATCTACGTACATATTCGTCGTATTACAACGTCGTGACGGAACATTAACTTATAAATAAATCTTACTAATGTTTTTAGCGCGACATACCTACGTCAATTCGGTCGATCTCAAATTTGACGCAATCATTAACTCTACAAATGACGAAAGACAAAACAAGAGAGAGAGAGAGAGAGAGAGAGAGAAAGAGAGAGAGTAGGAATGATGAAAAATTAACTACATGAATTTTCGATTAATAGAGACAAACTCTTGGAGCAAATAAAAAATGAGATATTGTATAGACCATATGTAAGAAGACGTGCGCATGCGCAAAAGAGACAGAAAGAGAGAGAGAGAGAGAGAGAGAGAGAGAGAGAGAGAGAGAGAGAGAGAATTTCAAAGTCGTTAAATGCTAAAATTAGAAGGCACATGGGTAGCAGCGGTCGTTTTGTTGTGCCGTTAAAGGTAAGTAGGCGTTGGTTGTGTAAAGGTCACGTGACCATTGATAATTTTATGCGGGCTTTTCCTTTTTGTCGCAAAAACAGTACTTAGATGAACCACCCCCGTCCCCCCACCCCCCTGTGTCTTCTTCTTCTAATCCTACTAAATGAACCAATTGTTATTCTTTTCTTCGTTTCTTCCTCTTCTTCTTTTTCTTTTCCTTTTATATCTGTTGTTTTATTTTCCTATTTTTTTTTTTCTTCTTCTTCTTTTTTGTCGAATCCACAATCACGCGAATTCGTGTTCTACCTAATGACGGGGAAAAAGAAGTATTTAAAAAAAAGAAAAAAAAAATATATATATATATATACCATTGTCAGTGAATAAAAGTCGATTACCTTGAGAGAAAGAGAGGTAGTAGGAGAAAAGGAAGAAAGAAAGAAATAAAGAAAGAAAGAAAGAAAGAAAATGAACGAATGATACTTGATTTAAAATGAAAACTTTAAAAGGATTAAACAGAAAATACAACGGACAGGCAATTAAGTCAATGATCATTAATAATATAAATTCAAATGCGCGAAAATCCTTTGCCTAATCGAGTTTTTACTCCGAAAAAATATCGCTTTAAGAATTTTGCTACGTTCGCGTATCAAATGAAGTTTTATAACAATAAACTACCGAAGATCGAGAGTAGGTATACGGAAGGATGAAAGGGGGAGTAGGTACGGAGGGGTTTGGGCAATGGCGAGAAGGAGGAGGAAGAGAGGAAGGGAGAGAGATAGGGAAAACTTTCGGTCATTAAAATATAAACGACTGGCTTCTGGTTCTCGCCAGTTCGTAATTCTCCGCAAAATCGCTACTTTTATTGAGGAAATTGTTACTATGAGGAAACAAAAAAAAACAAATAAAAGCGAAACAAAATGAAATATAATAAAGAGAGAGAGAGAGAGAGAGAGAGAGAGAGATAATAAGAAAAAAAAAAAAAAAAAAAAAAAAAAAAAGAAAAACTGAATACAAACGTAAAATAATAAAAGCTCGTTCCACTTCGACGTGAAAACGCGCTCATAAAAAGTGGGATCGTGCGTCTATTAAAAAAATAAAAAAAAAAAAAAAATAAAATAAAATAAAATAAAAAATAAAAAAAATAAAATAAAAAATAAAAACGCAAACGATCCAAACGCGACAAATTTTTCTCAACGTTATTATTAACTGACGAAACGTTTTCGGTCAAAGTTTACGTACAAAGAAAAAAAAAAAAAAAAAAAAAAAAAAAAAAAAAAGAAGAAAATGAATTATCGAGAGATAACTATATTCGAGTCTGACTCGATATAGGGTCTACTTATCCATTTAGATCAATGCAACAAGAGTCTACGAATAAAAATATGAGTTTTTTTTTTTTTTTTTTTTTTTTGTGATAAATTATGTTCATTTCTGCAGAAATTAATATCGAGTAATATGCATTAAAAAAAAAAAAAAGAAAAGAAAAAAGAAAGAAAAAGAAAAAAAAATAAGAAAAACAACAAGTTTTATAAACATGATGAGGGTGTATGCGTTCGCTGACGAGTATCATACACGTGCAAAGCGCGTAGGAGTACACACAGAGTAAACTGTTAGCACGTGGCAAAGAGCCGTCGTATCAAACGGAGATACGTAGATAGAAAGAGAGTGAGAGAGAAAGAGAGAGAGAGAGAGAAAGAAAGAGAGAGAGAGAAAGAAAGAGAGAGAGAGAGAGAGAGAGAGAGAGAGAAAGAGAGGGGTAAACGCACGTAACTATTGTAAGGAGAAGCATTTCTGGTGAATCACAATGTTGTTACCGGATCGCTCTGGTTTCGTCAGTCCATTCACCAATCCGCAATTTGTACACCGGTTCGAGCCAGTAAATCGACGACAGACAGTCTTATGCGACTTGATTAGCAGCTACCGGTTTCTCGTGTACCTGAACGTCAATGCGATAAAGAGAGAAAGAGATGGATGGATGGATGGATGGATGAATGAATGGATGGCTGGCTGAATGAATGGATGGATGGATGGATGGATGGATGGATGGATGAATGAATGGATGGATGGATGAATGGATAGATAGAGATGAAGAGATAAAGAGAGCAAGAGGTAGAAAAAGAGAGAGAGAAAGAAGGTATATACAGTTCTTTGCAAAAGTGTAATCAATGACATCTCACCTCCGAGGATTTAACAAACGATTTGGCAAACGTTCGCCATTTCTATCCCTACAAATTACCTCACTTTCAATTTTTATTAATCTACCCGTTGCTTCATTATAATAATAATAAAAAAAAATAAAAAAAAAATAAAAAGGAATTGAAATAATATAAGATCGTCGAATAACAGGATCCTGAGAGGATCTTCGAGTATCATTCGAATCTAATTTATCTAAATTTATTTTATTAATCATCGAATCTATTAAACGATTTCCGATTAAAAAAATTAATATATATTATATAGAAAACGATGATGCATATGAGAATAATCAAAATGATAGTATCTCTCTCCTTCGTCTCCTCTCATCCTCTCTCTCTCTCGTATCTTTATTTCTCTTTCTCACATCTTCTCTTCGTCTATTTATCTCTCTCTCTCTCTCTCTCTCTTTCTCTAGTCCTGTCATTCATTCAAGTAGTAACAATAAATGTTGTCTCGCGTATCTTAGCCAGTTTTAACCGGAAAAACGGCGACTAGCAGTCTCGTGCGACTCGATAGCGTCGCCCAACCAAACAAACTTCAGATTGGATGCCCTGGCGTCTTTTGCGAATTACTTACTTGCTTACTTATTTACTTTACTTACTTGCTTGCTTGGTTACTCGGTTATTTGTTAACTTGCTTGTTCTATTCTTGACAGTTCAATTTCAATCTCGCATGCTGCGTTAACGGTAAACGAACACCTTCATTGTATATCGTCTCTCATGTCAAAGATTTTGTTTCTCATTGAACCTAACGAGAACCCTCTACGAACCCCAATTTCGAACCTTTACGAAACTCAGTGAACTTTGCTTTAACCTATATACCGTCATCCCGTACCGTTCTCGCATTGTCCCATTATTTGCATATTTCTAAAATCTCGCATATTAAAATTTATTCATTCTTTAACACAATCAATGAATAAACTGAATCATCCTTGAGCTAATCGTTCGACGTACTTTTCTTTTCTTTTCTTCCTTTCTCTATCTTTCTCTCTTCCTTCCACTATTTAGTAAGTATAACAATGCGATAGAAAACGAGAAGAGAGAGAGAGAGAGAGAGAGAATGTTGTGTGTGAGTGTGTGTCTTGTACTTTGACAAAGAATAGGATGCTGACGACATCAAACGGGGGAAGGGAGATGGGAGTTAGTTCTTCACGTTCTCGAGAGTTAACGCGAGAATGGACGCAACCAGGACGATCGATCTGGAGGAATTGTACCGGCGGGGGAGGGAAAGGGGTGGGTGGTCTTATCACGACTCAGCAAACTGCTTCTCGATAACAGCTCCGTTCGTTTGGAAAACCAATGACCCTAATCATCAACCTCCTATCGATACATATATATATATATATATATATATACATGCAAGAGACTATATAGGTTTGATTTTGTTCTTTTTAATGATTTGTAAAATATGTTCTTTTTATCCAAATTTGAAGAACAGTCGAGAGTTGTTGGTATTTTTGTAAAAATAATTCAAAGAATGACTATTACCTTTTATCAACTTTTCTGGGATGAGCGAGAAAAATTAAGGATTAAAAATAAAAAAAAAATAAGAAAAAATATATAAATATATAGAGAGAAAGAGAGAAATATATGTGTATATATATATATATATATATATATATATATATATATATATATATATATATAAAAAGTTACGCATTCCGCGTGCTCACTCGTGTCTATGGTGACCGTGACTGTATCTGCGTCGGAGGAAGAGACACATTATACTTAATCTACCTCTGGCTCCGCTCTACTCTGCTCCGCTCCGCTCTTACTCCTACTTCGTGTTTCGCGAGCGTGATGCGACTCTGATGTGAGTAAAAAGAAAAACGGAGAGAGGGAGGGAGGGAGAGAAGGAGAGAGAGAGAGAGAGAGAGAGAGAGAGAGAAAAAGATAGAAAGATAGATAGAGATAGAGAGAGAAAGAGAGAGAGAGAGAGGAGTATAAAGCAGATCGGAGCCAGTGACTCATTCCTACCGCGTTCAAAACACTTTTACACCCGGTATGTATGCGTGTATATGTATGTATGCGTGTATGCGTATATTTATGCATGTGTATACATATGTATGTAATGTTACCGCTTTACGTGCCCACATATCGCGTTTATAAACTCGAAGAAGACAAGTGCATATAGCGAGAGATAAAGAAAAAAAAAAGAGAGAGAGAGAGAGAGAGAGAGAGAGAGAGAGAGAGAGAAAAGAAAGATATAGCATTTAACGTTTATGGTATTTTAATGACATTAGTTGATAACTTTATGTACGTACGAATGAAAGAAGTTAATGATATCTCCTAATCTCTTTATCTTAATTTATGTTTTCTTATTTCCCTAAGACGAGAACGTAGAGAACGAAAGAAGACGCAGAGAATGAGAGGGAGGGAGAGAGAGAGAGAGAGAGATTAAAATTAACAATGCTGATAAAACATACCAAAAAAAAAAGAAAAGAAAAAATATGACTTCGACACTTAATTTCACGATTAAAAATTAAAATTAAAAGTTATCGTGTATATATACACACACATACACACGTACGAGCGATGATATTAATTTTATTTTAAATTTTAATCGTAAAATCAACACGCACACATATATATGTACGTATGTAAGTATGTTTATTACATATATGTACACCGATAATTTAAAATGATTAATCCCTAATAGATGCAAATGAAGAGAGAGAGAGAGAGAGAGAGAGAGAGAGAGAGAGAGAGAGAGAGAGAGAGAGAGAGAGAGACCTCCATAAAAACGAGGATGCACCTGTGTATGCATAGAAACGATCAAAACTCATGAAATGATTGTATACTATTAATTTACAATAGAAAAAAAAAAATACGATAAAATGAGAAATAGATAGATAAAGAGAAAAAGGAAAAATAAAAAAAAGGAGAGGAAAAGAGACAGACAGACAGACAGACAGACAGACAAGCAGGCAGGCAGACATACATACAGACAAATAGACAGATAGATAAATAGATAGATAGATAGATAGATAGACAGGTAGAGAGTGGGCGTGTAGTTTCGACCCAGGAACAATCATTTAACCAACTGGAACATTAACTCTGCCTTGCAACGATGCCTGACATCACACACAATGTTAGATGAAACATTAGGGCAATGTTAGGCACGACGTGAGAGCAAAATGTTCGACTGATATGGTCGAATGAACTTTTGCTTGCTTGCTTACTCGCTCGCACTCACGTACACACGCATACACACACCCGAGGTTATTGTGCATCATTAAGGCGCGTTAACAGCGACGTTTCTAATACATACATATATGCATGCATGCATACATACATACACATACATATATATACATATATGACGACTTAAGGTCAGGTGTATGAGAAAGATGTCAACGTTCTGACCTCCTCGACGAAACCTCCACATCATTTATTAAAAATCCTTTTAATCGTTCAATAATAATAATAATTATAATAATCCATAATAATAAGAAATCCTTATCCCCTCCACTCACCACGATTCAGTCACAATTTAAAAATATCCGACGTGCAAATATAATTTGTCTGTTTGCATTGAGTTTCAAGCACGTATGTAAATTCGAATGAAAAAATAACTTTCGTAAATACTTTTGAACTTATCCAACGAATCGATTAATTTCAAATTTATTTTAATTAAAATAATAAAAATCCATCGGGCGTTTTTTTTTCTATCTTTTTTTTTTTTTTTCTTTATTTCTTGTTTTTTTTTTTTCTAACGATCGAACGAATCGCTAATAAATACGTCTAACGCGCGAAGAATTTATCAAACTTCGTCAAATGTTTCATGAATTTAGAAAATTTTACAAACTCGATCATATTATCGTACATATCTAGGAAATAATTAAAATAATATCTTGACAATGTTATAGAATTTATTTAGAATATATTATTTAAAATTTTTCAAATATTAGAGTAATGAATTGAATCGTGTAAGTAGATATTAGAAGAGTTAAGGGATGTAAGTAGATATTAAGAGTTAAGTACGTATATTGTCGAACGTTAATTGTCAAAAAAAAAATTAATTATCTTAAAAAAAGAAAAGAGAAAAAAAAGGAAAAATCAAACGTTAATTATCATACGAAAATGTATGGAAATAATAAAATGATATTAATTTTTTCTAATACTTCATGAAATTCTCGTTCGAACTTTTCAAACTAGAATAGAAAGTAGACCGATAAAATTATTACTAAAGGTACGAGCTTATCTAATATTCGTTCACATGAACAGAGAAAATATATTTATATATTTCCAAGATTAAGAAAGAGAAATTATAGCTGGTGTTAGGAAGAGTATATAATCTTCCTTCTTACCGTCTTTTTTTGCTCTTCCAAAAGACTTGGCGACTTAGCGAAGCCACTAAATTAACAGAGCTAAATTAATATAAGAAATATTCATTACTCTTTTTTTATTCTCGATCACCCTTCGAGGAACTTAGATGAAGATGAAAAAAAGAAAAAAAAAGAATATCTAAATTCGAAGGACACGTTTAATTCTGATATTGAAAAAAAAATACATATATATATATATATATATATATATATATATATATATTCGAAACTATCGATAGAAATTAGTTCATCGCAATAATTCGGACAAACTTCTAATTACTATATATTATTTCTATTAATACCTAAATAAACTAAGTTAGCCAATCCTATAAATACGTGCTTCGTAATCAATATACTCAGTGAAAATTTATCTTCTTCTTCTTCCTTAAACATCGAGAAAACGCAATGAATATTTTAAAAAGAGATAAAATTAAAGAAAAATAAAGATAAAGATAGAGAGATAAAGAAAAAGAGAGAGACAGAGAGGGAGAGAGAAATAAAGACGAACTAGAAACTTAACAAGACAAGACTAACGAACCGTCTTGGAGCTCGCATCTCTCTCATCGTTTCACGGATGGCACATGAATGCATAGGAACGGGAGAGCATGCTTTAAACTAAGCTAATTAGAACTAACGAGTTTGCAAATCGTTTCAAAAGCGGTCGTCGCTCCGCGTAATATTTCTTAAAGCTTTATAGCCAGTCAAAATAAAGCATAAGTTTTTACGTTTAGATAACTTACGTTAGAACCCTTTTATTCGACGAAGTAGAAAGAAAAAAAAAAAAAAAAGAAAAGGAATAAAAATTTTAAATAGAGAAAATTAAAAAGGAAAAGAAAACTTCAATTTTTCAACTTTTTGGAAAATGTCGGCGATCTTTAAAATATGTTCAACGCTGCATAAAAAAGAAGTTCAGCGAAACCGTGCAACGTGATTAAGTAAAACCATGGATTTTTAACCCACTTAATCTCGAAAGAATTAATCGATAACGATTTAACATATCGCTTTCATGTTTTATTAACGTGAGATACATATATTCAATGTCTAATTGTCCTCTTAATCGTTTGACTGCCGCGGGCGCATATATGCGTCCAACGAAAGCTTTGGTTATTTACTATCGTCTCATGTGTATGTGATATGTTCAATATCTATGGAATAATAGATCGGTATAATTAAATCACGATTCTTATAGACAACGCTATATGGAACTTTGATGATGTTTTTTTTCCCTTCTTCTTTTGATCTACATTTTTTTTTTCTTCTTTATTTCTTTTTTTTTTTTGCCGCATGTCACTCACGCGAAGCGTTTCAAAGCTTAGAACAGCTCGCAGTAAAAGGATTAAGAAGAAGAAAAAGAAAAAAAAAAGAAAAGAAAAAAAAAAAAAAAAGAAAGAAGATAGTTGTCGAACGCTATTAGCCCAAGCAATTATTCCACGGCCAACAGTCCCGAGGTTGAAAAAAAGGAGAGAAAAAGAGAGGGAAAAAAAAAGGAATAAATGACTTATGGCTTACATCAACATAGTTCGAAGCATATTATCGGTGATAGTGCGTGACCAGAAAGGTAAATGAAGGAGAGAGAGAGAGAGAGAGAGAGAGAGAGAGAGAGAGAGAGAGACTGTGCAACGCAAAGCGTTCGTTCGTGTTCTTACGTAACGATTCCATTAGCATCATCAACCTATAGGTATAATATTATTATGGTAGAAGAGAATCGATATAAAGTAAATTCCTCGAGTAAACGATAATACGTTGATAAAGCACGAGTCGCTGTCTTTTTTTTTTTTTTTTGTCTTTATATTTTTCTTTTTTTTGCTTTATTTTTTTATACTTGGCACTGCCATTTCGCCTTTAAATGAAATTCTTCCTCGTTCAAGAATGTTCGAGAAGGTGAGGGTGAAGGGGTTACGAGGATTTTCCATGAGGGGAGGGATAAAGTTTTTGAAAAATTTGTTTATTACCAATTGAAATTTTGCACTACCAAACGTATATTGTTCGCTCTCTTTCTTTCTCTCTCTCTCTCTTTCTCTCTTATCAATAATAAAGATGAACAATCGGCTTTCTCTTTGTTTGAGACCTTAGAAAAAAAAGAGAGAGAGACAGAGAGAAAAAGAAAAAGAAGAAAAAAAATTGGATATTCGTTTGAAAAAAAAAATATATATATATATATTTTTTTTTGTCGAGAATCCTTTCACTGTTATATTCGTTCAAATATATATATATATATATATATATATATATATATATAAATATAAAAAAAAAATTACCTCTCGTCGAGGATTCAAACGTGAATTGATTGAAGTGGACGACGTTTTCTGGTACACCCAGGAGTTATTTCTCAGACGAGAAATGAAAGGAGACAAAAAAAAAAAAAAAAGAAACGAATAAAATAAAAAAATTTAAATAAATAAATAAAAGAAAAAAATAAAAATGGAAAAGAGCCAAGTGAGAATTAGAAGCATAGAAGCATAAAAGCGATGATTTGCACACACTCCACGTCGTCAAAAATGAAGAAAAAAAAAAAAAAAAAAAAAAATACAGAGAGAGAGAGAGCCCTTAAGCACGCAATTGCACGAACACTTAATCGTTTCCCCGTTCGAGGAGGAAAAAAAAATATAAAAAAGGGAAGAAGAAAAAAAAGAAAAGAAAAGGAAAGAAAAGAGAACAAAAGAAAAAAAAAGAATTTGACCAAATACTTATTGGTTGGAGCCAAAAGTGGGTGATGTTTTTATTTATTTATTTATTTTCTTTTTTTTTTTTTTTATTTCTTTTTCTTTTTGTTTCTTCTTTTCTTTATTATTATTTTTATAATTTTCTTTTTTACTATCTTATTTTCCTCTTTCGTCGAAAACTTATCACCTTGATTCTATCTACGAAGAAAAACTTCCTCCCGATTTCCCTCCCCCATTCCAACCCCTCAACTAACCCAACACCGCCCCTCATCCACCCGCTAATAATAGAAAGTTGTGTGACGATAGTCTGAAGTAGTAGAATGGGCGAGGCGCAACTCGATCGATTCATATCGAAGTACCTCTATCTAGTACGTGAAAGGCGTTAATGCGATCCTTAGGGATTACTACCCCCATTCCCTTCTTGGCTGCGTTCCGAAGTACGTAATTAAGAGCAGTCTCTATTTACTTGGCACTCGACTAAATTTACTCGAATCCCTCGAGCACAGCTTGGCGGCTCGGCACACTGCTCGGCTTGAATCGAATCGAATCGAATCATTTCCACGCTTAAGATATTTATTTTCTTTATATATTCGCATAGGATACAACGTATGGGATGATGTCTACTGTGAGATAAGAAAAAAAAAAAGAAATCGAACATCCTTTAATCCATCACAGATCCATCAAACCACTGTTGTACGTGTGCCACATAACTATACGTTTACTATACCACCCTTCACTGCTTTACATTTTTTTTTTTTTTTTTATACTGGATATCTTTACTGAAATGTTCTTTGGGTAAGGGGAAAAAAAGAAGAAAGAAAGAAAGAAAGAAAAAAAAATTAAATAAATTAAAAAATAAAATGAATAAATGATCAACGTTAAAAGGGATCTATATCATTGGATTTTTATGCAAGAATCTTTTCATGTTTAACGATACATATTAAATGTATGTATCTATGTAAATACATAATAGACGTATGCATAAGTATGTACGAAAATTGTATCATCCATGGGAATAAGGAAAGCATACGTGGATGAATACAATCGTTATTCTAATGCATCCACGATTCCTAACTCTCGACCTTCGACTTTTAGAAACCATCATTCATGAGATACATTTGACCTTTCAAATTCAATCCTATTCCAAGGTATCCTTTTGATTCCTTAACGAAAACATATCCTTAACATGTTCTCTATCTCTATCTCTATCTCTATCTCTTCTATTCCCTTTCTCAAACCTCCTAATCTCTATTAGCTAACCCATATAAACCAGAGAATCCCTATCCACCGTTCCTATTTTGCTTTGGCAATTGAAAGAAATGAAAAAGGGAAACAAAATGGAAATGCATTTTCTGTTTGCCATTTCTTTTTTCTTCTTCTTTTTTTTTCTTTCTTTTTTTCTTTTTTTTTTTTTTTCATCCTCTCTCTAAGCATCCACCGATGCTTATCTCTGGTTTCATTAATCAAATACAAACGACACGAATTAAATACGTTCTCTCACGTTTATCAACATACTTACAGAGACAAATATATGTATTTATAAATGTATGTATGTATGTATGTATGTATGTATGTATGTATGTATATATGTACGTATATATGTATATATATTTATAAACTGTGGATCCTTATCTATGCTATACCACTTGGAAACCCTGGATTAAATGATATGAAAGAGAGTGAAGGAAAAAAATAAAAGAAAAAAAGAAAAGGAAAAAAAGAAAAAGGTGTTGCGATAAAAATATTCTTCTTTTCTTTTCCTTTTCCTTTTCCTTTTCTTTTTTTTTGTCCTTCATCTACAAACTCCGCGCAATTTGAATTTCATATTTTATCGTACCAGCGAATGCGGATAAACGAACGAAATTGTTTCATACGTAAGAGTATGAAACACCGTGGTTATATGTGTATGTGTGAGTAAAGAAATTCGATTTAACTAAATGGATAAAATAAAATTTTGAATAAAATATAACAAGGTGGCCCGAGGAAGAAGAAGATGAAGAAGAAGAAATTAAAAGAAAAAAAAAGGGAAAAAAAGAAAAAAAGAGAGCAAAAAGTTCCTGGGTAATATTAGAAACAAATGGATTTCATTTTCTTAACCCAATTCTTTTTTCTTTTTTTTACTATTGTAAACAATTTTGCTGAATTATTCAATTTGAGAATAAAGAAATGTACTTGACGAGTATCAAAGAAATAAAAGAAAAAATAGAAAATAACAAACAAACAAACAGGCTAACAAAGAAAAAAATTCCTAAAAAAATATCGATTATTATTATCTCGAGACATTATCGATCCCTAAATTTCTTTTTTTTTCGTCGCATTGCCAAAACAATTTTCTCTCGTATGATTTACAAAAAAAAAAAAAAAAAAAAAAAAAAAAAAAAGAAGAAATTTGTCAGAAAAGAAATTTGTCGCAAAAGAAAGATCGGTAAATCCTATTGATCATTAAATCTAAAGCGTAAGGGAATCTTTGATAAGTCCTGCAGTTTGCGTTAGGAACAACGTTGTCAAGTAAGTAAATTGTAAGAAAAAAAAAAAAAAAAAAAAAAAAAAAAACAGGAAACAACAAGCGCGTAGCCGAGACAACAGCAACAGCAAAGTTCTTGTACGTGAACTCGAACAACGTTTTCCATGCTATACTATTACTCTACGAGGAGCATCACCACCTTTGACCTAGTTTACTTATCCCATTAACGTACGCGATGGATAACCTTTGCGCTTCCAACGCATAACAATATTAAAATAGCGCTAATTTGTAAACTGATCGAGAGGAAGGATTCTGTAGCTGTATCTAAATATATATACATACGTACATAGATAGATAGATAGATAGACAGATAAATAGATAAATAGATATATATGGATATAGATAGATATTAAATGCATATATAAATATATTATATATGTCTGCGCCCGCGCATTTGCACGTGTATATGTTCACGTGTCCACATATGCCTCTCTCTCTCTCTCACTTTATATAAGTGTGCGTTCGTTCCAGCTCCGTGCTGGAATATAAATTATCTCGAACATCCGTCCATCCAAATTTATCTCTCGACTGGTTCACAATATCCACAACGATATTATTTCAAGAGACTTTACCCTTTTCGATGCAAATACTTTAAAAATGACCTCCATATCTCTCTATCTATCTATCTATCTATCTATCTATCTAGAAAAGTGAGTGCCTATTACGAAAACCATTAACTTAACAAAGTTTTTCCTTTCTTTTTCCTAGTTTTCGAAACGTCTAGCTACGCAGAGTAGAGATAACCTAGTAGGGTCGATCGAACGAAATTCAATTTACCTTTGGTCCTGGAAAAGTGCTGGGTAAATCGATCCAACCTTCCACAGCATCCGGCGCTCGCGCGTTAAGAAAATGCGCGCAAAAAAAAAGGAAGGAAGAAGAAGATAAGAGAAAGAGAGAGAGAGAGAGAGAGAAAAGAAAAAAAACCATGAACTCAAAAGTAATATACATATATGTCGTAATAATAATTATTGAATATAACAGTTTTAAAATAAATGATAACCATAGATTAGTTATAAGTTTTAATTAAATCTTCCCAAAAAAGCATATCAAATAA
Organism: Vespa velutina; assembly: GCF_912470025.1. Classification (NCBI taxonomy): domain Eukaryota; kingdom Metazoa; phylum Arthropoda; class Insecta; order Hymenoptera; family Vespidae; genus Vespa; species Vespa velutina. Next base: position 1,056,479 of record NC_062206.1, read on the forward strand.
AACATTCCGACGGATATCTACGGAAACATACTCGTAATAATATCAGACGTATAACAATTAAAAAATAACAATACCATATAATAGATAAAGAGAGAGAGAGAGAGAGAGAGAGAGAGAGAGAGAGAGAGAGAGAGAGAGAAAGAGAGAGAGAACCAGGAAATGTTTCAACGGGAATTATTAGGACACAATTTTTCTTTTTTTTTTTTTTTTCTTTCGTCCGTCCCATATTGTCGATCCTTGATAATAATAAAAAATAAAAAACAAAAGGAAGGAAGGAAGGAAGGAAGGAAAAAAGAAAGAAAGAAAAAGAAAGAGGAAGAAAGAGAAAGAAAGAAAATGATCGTTTTTCCTATTCTTAATAGCTGGTAGAAACTTCGCTTGGAAGAAGCAGCTTGCTTGCAAGCTCTCGAGCCATTTCGACCTTCTTTCGTAATACATAGGTCGGTGCAATGGCCAGGCTACGTAGTCGAATGTCTACATAGGTGGCGCTCACGCTAATCAGCGTGTGCAACCTGAAAGCACTGAAATAAGGAAGCAAGGAAAAGGGGAGAGAAGGTAGATAGGTAGGTGGGTATATGGGTAGATAGGTAGGTAGGTAGGTAGGTAGGTAGATGGGTGGGTGGGTAGGTGGGTGGGTAGGTAGGTAGGTAGGTAGATAGGTAGGTAGGTAGGTAGGTAGGTAGGTAGGTAGGTAGAAAGGTGTAGAGGAAGAAAGGAAGGAAATAAATAGGTGAAAGAGGGATGAGAAAGAGAAATAACTGAATAAGAGGAGAGAATGAGGTAAGAGGAAAAGAGAGAAGAAAGAATTTAAAAGAAGCTCAAGGATAAAAGAGAGAAAGAGAGGAAAGGAGTTGGACGAAGCTAAATGAGAAAAGAGAAAGAAGAAAGAGAGAGAGAGAGAGAGAAATTGTGGATGGTCAAAGAGGGGGTTGTGGAAAAAGGGTCGAGGGGAGAAGTGGTGGTCGAAGAGTGGGGATGGGGTTGTATCGACCGCGCCGCACTGCGGGGCTTTATCCCCTCCCCGCGCACCCGTTCACCACACCTCCCCAACCCTCTCCTAGCTCTCGACCATCACGACGAACCCCGCCTGGACGTGTCCACGAGAACGCATCCCCTTTTCTATGATAATTCCCTTTTCCTCCCTACGGTCAGTAACACACATTCTCTTTCTCTCTCTCTCACTCTCTCTTTCCTTCTCTCTTTCCCTCTCTCTTTCTCTTCTCTCCTTTTTTTTCTCTCTTGCTCTCCTATGAAAAATCTGAGCCTGGATACCGGACACTCTATAGGGGATGGAGAAGGAAGGGAGAGAGGAGGGAAAAAAGTCATCCCTTTTTTTTTCGTATTTTCTATTTCGATTTCATTGCTAAGAGGGTTGAGAAATAGAAAAAGAGAGAGAGAGAATATATATATATATATATCAATCGATTCTTTTTACGATAGTGACGAATGCTCTGCAAAATTGTTAATAAATAAATATATAAATAGCATAATAAAATTATTGAATCCTTCGAACTATATATATATATATATGTGTATGTGTTCATGTTCGTGTATATATTTATATATATTAGATAATTCAATATTCCTATCGAATCGATATATATCTTAGAATTTCGGTACTAACTAAGGCACAATCTCGATTATTCAATTTATATATCGTCAAGTAGCATAATCAATGACATACGATATAACAAGAATAAAATCTACAATATATCTCCGAGATATAAATATTACTTTACATACTTCTTCTATCCGCGTATACGTTTCAAAAAGTGAGAAGAAATATGATATATCTTGTCACGAGTTGAACAGGCGGGTCCTGGGGGAGGGAAGGTGGAGATGGGGGCTATTTAATGATTCTGCTTACATAACGTCCATATTCCATTCTAAAGAAAACAAATAAGAAGCTAGTGTAAACGTGCTAGATACTACAAAGAGAAAGAGAGAGCGACAACAAAAAGAAAAAAGAAAAAATAGAAAAAAAGCAACGAGGAAAGGGAAATAAAAGAAAAAACAGTAAAAAAAAAAAAAAAAGGATGAAAAAACGAACGAAATATTTCCTTCAAATAATGAAAGGGTGAAGTTGTTTGGGATGGGATGGGGTGGGCAGGTGAGGTGGTTCAAAGAAAAATAAAAAGGGGGAGGGGTAACATAATAAATCTTGTTCGATTTAATGGAAGGAGACTCCCCTTGAGTTTGGTATGACGGAAATAGTGGAAAGTATGGCTCGTTTTATAAGTTCCACTTCGATTGAAAAGATGATGGGGGAGAGACGAGGGGTGGTAGGAAAGGATTGCTCGCGCGCACGGAGTTAGAAGAGGTGGTAGTAATAATAGTAGTAGTAGTAGTAGTAGTAGTAGTGATGATAGTGGTGGTAGTGAAGGTAATAGTGGTAGTGGTAGTGGTGATGATAGTGGTGGTAGTGGAGGTAATAGTGGTAGTGGTAGTGGTGTGCGCTTGGTCCGGTCAAAAGCAACCAATAAAGATTCACCTAAGGTTAGGAGAGGGACGAAACAGTACGGGGAGGATTCGAAGCGAATGTAATTACGTTCGTTCCTCGCTTATTCGAGCCCCTTTTCGCATGTCTATCGAGAAAAAGTTAGAAATGTCGAACGTCGATACGTCCTTTTTTCTTTCTCTCTGCGTGTGTGTGTGTGTGTGTGTGTATATCTCTGCATATATGTTACGCTTTTTTTTTCTTTTTCTTTCTCTTACTTTTTCTCTTTGATCACGCACACGCCGCAGAACACACATATTAGTAGAACGAACATATTCATTTATTTACCTTTGCCAATACGATATTGTCGACAAATAAAAATTATTTCCTTTTTTTTTTTTTTTTTTTTTTGTTGAGAAAAGAACGATGAAAAGATACTTTATTATTATTATTTATTTATTTATTTTCTTTTCTTTCCTTTTTTCTCTTCTTTCCTCTTTGTACATACACATATACATACATACATACATACATACATACGTACATACACGCATATATATTTCGATAGAAATTTTTCCTAGTAGTAGTCCGGTCTTTTCGTCTTAGTAGTCTTTTAGTGGTCTTAGTCGTGCTTACATATTGTAGAAGCGAATAAACGCGAGAGCGTAGAGACCGAGCTCATTTGTGGAGCGACCGAGTTGTTAAACTGAAAGGACGGAAATTAATCGGTCACATCGGTCACGTCTGGTCGCTATTGCTTCTCTCTTTCTCTCTCTCTCTATCTTGTACGCTTTGTACATCGAACTACTTCCCTTTGGCTGGGTTGAAATGACGATCGACACGTAAAAAACTCGTTCATTGCATGCGTGCCTGCGTATATATACGTGTATACGTAAGTATATATATATATATATATATATGTGTGTGTGTGTGTGTGTGTGTGTGCGCGCGTGCACTAGAACGTCCGCAGGTTTATGTGTCCTAAATATATGTAAAAATTGATGACACGACGTAACGCGTAAACGAGAATAAAGTCGAAAGTCAGCCAAGTTTTGGCGACTTCGTTGAGCGTTTATCTTAAAAAGAAATCAGAACGAGGGGTATAGCCGGGAGAAAAATGGATAAGGGATATAGAATGTAAGGAGTGTATGTGTGTGTATATGGGGGGGGAATCTTTTATGTGTATGTATTTGTCCTACGACGTATGTATATATATATATATATGTGTGTGTACATATATATGCACAATGTGCATAGAAACTTGGCTCGATTCTGTCGCTGACATTCGGCATTAAATTTCGTTCGGTTTCTTCTTTTTTCTTTTTCTCACTTGTTCTTTCTTCCTTTTTTTTTCTCTCTCTTTCCGAAGGCCCTATAATTACGAATTTAAAAAAAAAAAAGAAAAAAAAAAGGAGAAGGAAAAATGAAAAATGAGAGAAAAGGAAAAAAAACGGAGGGGGTGAGGGAAGGAAAGTTTAAAGGGCGATAAAAATTATGGAAAGAAAATTTCATCGATTTCGATATCGATCGAATGATTTGTTTAATTGTCTTTTTTCTTATGGCTAAAAATTCGTGGCAACAATTCGTAAGTTCGTTAGTGGGTAAATTGTGTACCATAGTTAATGAAAGATAACCCTCGATAACAAACCCCGAACCCGATAGAATGAAAATATATGTGATATGTACATATGTGCGTATGTATGTAAATATATACGTGTATGTGTGTGTGTGTGTGTTTATAACAGCTATGATGCCGTAGAAATAATTAACCGTTCGCATCTGTACGGCATCGTTAAAGCAATATTATGATTTTCCTCTTTTTGCTTTAGATATTGTTTGATCTATTGAACGGTCCGTTGTTAATCATAAACGTATCATAATAACGTTTATGCTTTTAGACGTTGACCGTCTATGTGTATGTAATTTATACATAATATGCATGTGTATGCACGAGTATGCATATTCGAAACTAATCTCGCTAAAACCCGTCGCGTATAGCATTTAATTACATTTCATATTGTATTATTAATTTCTCGGTTAGATTATAAGTAACGTTAATATTTTCATCAGAAATATCTAAAATAAATCGATAGTAAACGTGAGAAACGGGGAAGGGGAGGAAGAGAGGAGAGAGAGAGAGAGAGAAGGGAGGAGAGGGGACGAGGCGGGGTGTGGGGTAGAGTTAATAACCCTTTGCACTCCAAGTACTCCTCAGAGGCACTGCCATAGTTCGGTAAATTTGTACACGAAGTTTACCTCTTAGGCACAACCCCGATAATATGCAAGCACAGAGGATCAAACTGTTCTTGTTTGCAGATTACGTTTGATTTCATGGTGTCATGTTGATTTCAGTATTTAGATTCAGTATTTGTTGAACCAATAAAATAAATAAAGAAAGAAAGAAAGGAAAAAAAAACATTATTCGCCATCGAAAAAGTTAGTCGAGAAAAAGTTCGAGTTTAAAGCGTTATAAAAGATGAAAGTAAATGGTGGATGGTGGATGAAAGGAAGAAGAAAAAGATGCCTCTATATCAGTGCTCGTCGTTTTCAATCTCGTTTTCTTTTTCAGGGTTCATTGTTTCAGGGTTCTCCTCGATATCGTTTAAAAATGATAATCTAATTAGATTCGCGGACTCCGCCCCCTCACATCCCAATTTGGTTTAATTCGTTTCAAGGTGTTTCATCGAACTGATCGTTAAAGAGAAATCGATCGATTATTTTCCGAAATTATCAATTATTTTAATTCACGGTGTATCTCTTTTTCGTTTCTAAAAGAGACACAATTTCAATTTTACGATTACTCTCTTTTATTCTCGAACTGAAATGACTGATGACGATGACGATGACGATGACGATGACGATGACGATGATGATGATGATGATGACGATGATGAAGATGACGATGACGATGATGATGATGATGATGATGATAAAAGGAATTCTCGTATTCGTAATTGAAACGTCGAAGAATCGTCTCTCCCTTCTAATTACTTCCCAACGTTCCCCTGCGAAATATTAGTCGGAAGAGAAATTTAATTAAAATAGTCGGAACGTTTAGCGCAAGAATATTTGATTTCGAGATGGCAATTTTCTTTATAAAACGAGAAATGCCATCTCCATTACTATATTTTCTCTTTTTTTTTTTTTTTTTTTAAAGCAACTACTACTTTCAGGAATAGATTTTTCTTTGATGATAAAATAAAAAAAGGATTATATGAACAGATTAAAGTAGCCAATAGATAGATAGGATAGATCATAAGTCAAATATCATATACCTGCTGTATGATGGATGACGATGTGTCGATTGTAACGGGGAAAAAAAAAGATAGAGAGAGAGAGAGAGAGAGAAAGAGAGAGAGAGAGAAAATGGAAACATCAAAAATAAAAGCAAAAACAAAAAAAAAAAAAAGAAAAGAAGAAATTTGAGGGGGAAAGACTCGAATGATTGAGCCATTCGATTGCTCATGCTATTAAAATCTCCGAGTGCAATACAACAAGGCTAAACGAACATGTCGCTGTTTAATCCCCAAGCAAATATATATGTATATACAGACGTATAAACGCATCGGGGATTAATCGATTAATTCCTTTTGCTGGTAGTGCCAATTATTTCATTCTGTCAACTAAATATCATAGAATGAAATTGATGGTTTATTTGATACATTCCTACACTTTTATCGTCAACATTTGATCGACTATATATTGTATACATACGTACATATATATATATATATATTTTTTTTTTATTTATACATATATGTACAGTTTATCATTGGTATTGAAATTTTTATTTAAACAATATGAAAGAAAGAGAGAAAGATATCAATATTTATACTTAATATTTGGAATTATTATAACAAATGTGACAACCTAGCCTACAAAGTCTAATAAATAAAATACAACAACGTGTAAAAAAATAAACTAAACTTAAAGGTGACCTTTGTGCAAAAATATTACCCTCAGACACATCCCCTAAGATGTACCCACATCGACGATCGTAACTCGGTCAATTTTCGTATGTCTCTTAATTAAAGTTATATCTAATCGATTAACAACCACCCTCCACTCACCTTCTCCTCCCCAACCCGATCTCCTAAGTGCTCTCCTCTCTCTCTCTCTCTCTCTCTCTCTCTCTCTATTAGCACTTATGTAATATTATTAGGGAAAAGAAAAAAAAGAAAAAAAGAAATCATCTCTTAAAAAAAATTCTCGTAGATAATTTATGCCTACGTTATCGTTACAATCGTAATAAAAAAATAAAATATATTGTCTATGACATCTTTTATAAAATTATTCGACTACTATATATACATATATAAATAAAAAATAAAAGTAGGGAAAAAGAAAAAAAGCCAGAAACAAAAATGGCGACAGCCACTTCGTGCTTTAACGAGGAAGAGAAAGTAAAAAATAAAATAAGAGAACAAAAAAAAAAAAAAAAAGAAAGTTAAATTCGCGAGCAACGAACGAGTTTAGTTGCCTCGTGTAAAATATACCAAAAGAACGCGGATCACGTTGAATTAGACATTAGAACGTTTTAAGGGCCTTTTTACAGGGCGGTTGGTTTCCTACCCAAGGAATTATAATTCGTGGTAGCGTGGGTCGACCCTCTGTCGTTCTGAACCGAACGTCTCGAGGAAGTTCGCCATTAAAATGGCCCAATCAAACAGAGATAGAGAGATAGAAAGAGAGAAAGAGAGAGAAAGAGAGAGAGAGAGAGAGAGAGAGAGAGAGAGAGAGATATGAGAAGACACACGAGACGTATCGTTTTCGTCGTCTACGAAGTGAAATCGTAAATCGTGACCGACACTATCAAACGTAATACGATGTTTCTCTTCCTCCGTTTAACAACGTCGGACTCGAAAAAACATAACATTTTTTTTCTTTTTTACGAATTAAAATTTTGTACATTTACAGAGGAAAAAAAAAAGGAAAAAAGAAAAATGTCATATACCCTATGGTCGAAAAAAAAAGTATGAGGAGAATTATGTAGACTGTTCGACAAAAAATAACTGGACAACTCAAAAAAAAAAAGAAAAAAAAGAAAAAAGAATAAAAAAAAGACAAAATAACGTATGACACAGTTGTATGGATTGGTAAAAGACACTTAGTGAATAATCCTATTTTGTATGTGTGTATGTGTGTGTCAGGATTATTCACATATACACATAAATAGTTATATGTATTTTATATATATATATATATATATATATATATATATATGTATTACGTGAACGTCCGTCTATGTGTGTCCGTCGACGGCCCCCTGACACACATTGACTCGTTAAAATAACGACATAATGGCTAATTTAACGATAATAAGCGCGAACCGTATCGCTCGAATTAACGTCGAAGGTGAGACGAGCGGTCGAGATAACACGTTGGGAGGTGAGAGGAGGACCGAAAGAGATATAAAAGGAGATAAAAAGAGTACGGGACACAGAGCGACGGGATAGGACGGTACGGGATGGAACGGAACGGAACGGAACGGAATGGAACGGAATGGAACGAGATAGGGAGGGAGGGAAAAGCGGGGAAACGTACACGGAATTCCAAAGCTTTAACACATTCAACCCTTTTGTTGTACACATCCTGCCATCTCGCGGTCGATTCGAGAAGCGTTTGCACGACCAAAGAAAGAGATAAAAAGCGAAAACGAGATAGAGAGAGAGAGAGAGAGAGAAAACCATAAAGATTTTTGTGTCAAAAAAGAAAAAAAAGAAACAGAGAAAAAAAAATAAAAGGAAAGAAGGAAATAATTTTATTCGTTTAATTATGCACATAAAAAGACCTATACGAAATATTAATTAAAACATCCTTTTGTCCTATCATATATATATATATATATATATATATATACATATACATATGAATGCACATATATGTGTAGGATAAAGAAAAATGTCGGTCATGGTTTTTGATTCTTTTCATTCTCCCTAACTACCCCCCACATCACTCAACACCAGCCATACTTTCTTCAAAGAATGAGATTCATGAATAAAAAATTAATATTCCTTTAAAGATAAAGTGCAATATACTTCCTTCTCTCTCTCTCTCTTTCTCTTTCTCTCTCTCATTACGAATTAAAAAGTAGTTTCGAAGTTGTATAATATATACGACAAACAACTAATTATGTATGTGTAAAGTAACGAATTAAGAAAGTTTTTTAAGCTATATTTCAAGATAGAAATGAAATAGAAACGAAAGAGGAGTAATGAAAAATGATATGGTAGAATGAATTTATGGTAGTTACAAGTATAGGTTTCATTGTTCATCTCTCTCTCCCTCTCTCTCTCTCTCCCTCTTATTTCTTTTCCCTCTTTAACACCCACACAGCAGGTACATTCCCTAGGGAGTCTGGTTCTATGACTGATGCTTAGGACGACCTTGACACAGATTCTTCTATCCGGGTTCTCTCTCTCTCTCTCTCTCTCTCTCTCTCTCTCTCTCTCTCTCTCTCTCTTTTTTCCAAAAAATCTCTCGACCTTAAAACGTTACCTTATCTCTCTATATACACTTTATCGTATTTATTATTATAACAGAAATATACATACGTAAAGTTAACGATAACGAAAGACCGACAACATTGAGATAAGAATAAAAAGATGATATTGTTACATTAAATCGAAAATGTCTAAATGACCTTTCATCGTGCAATCACAGACAATATTTTTCAGTAAACAAAAGTACAATAGATAACTAATATCGGTATGCGTAAACAAAGTCATTTTGAATCTGACACAAAATATTTTATATTTCTCTTTTGTTGTTGTCGTTGTTGTTGTTGTTGTTCTTTTTTTTCCCCCCTTTATTTAGCTTTTTCTTTTTCTCTTACGTATAAATTTCATTCTTAAAGCGAGAAGAGCAACAGACAATAAGAATAAAACAAAGTCGCGAATATTTCAAACGATCCTTTGTAAATATATATAAAGAGAAAGAGAAAGAGAGATAGAGAGAGACAGAGATAGAAAAAAAAAATATATATATATATAGATGGAAATAGATCGTAGAAAATACAAAAATAGAATCGCATTGGGGTGCGTGGGAGTTTAGAAACTCAAGGCCAAAGGGGGTACATATGAGTTAAAAAAAGAGCATGAGAGAAATGCTGAAACTCAAACCATTTGAAGATTTTCTAAGTGAAAACGTATGTATATACATACACACACACACACACATATATATATACATACACATACAATAAATAATATATATATATACATATATATTACGTGTATAACAAGTCGCTATCAAAGAAAAGAGATAAAATACGAACGAAGGCTAAGAGAGAAATAGGAGCACTGACATTCCAATAGCGTGTTCGCACTTTATATAGAAAAAAGAAAGAGATAAAGAGAGAGAAAGATTGAGTGAGAATAAGAGTGAGTGAGTGAGTGAGTAAAAGAGAGAGAGAGAGAGAGAGAGAGAGAGAGAGAGAGAGAGAGAGAGAGAGAAGGAGATAGGGAGAATGCGTTGAGAGAAAACCTTGACGTTTTATTCCATTTCTTTTCCCCTATAAATAACTTTTTTCCAAATCGAATCTTCTTCCTCTGATCCAGTCTCTCTCTCTCTCTCTCTCTCTCTCTCTCTCTCTCTCTCTCTCTCTCTCTCTATCTCTTTCTCTCACATAGACACACGAGCTTTAAACATAATCCAAGTAAGAATAACCATAGTGACATTTTTTATTTGTCCCATATATAACGGGAGGGAAAAAGGAAAAAAAAAAAAAAAATTGAATCCGGGAAATAACGAAGCAACGTAATAAACTCTAATTGTATTATTTTCGTAATCACGCGAATGAATAAAATTCTTTAAATGATCGATCGAATGATTCCATTTGTCTCAAACTTTCGATTTAAGCTACGTTCCTATTATATACTATAGGGAGGAGGGGGAGGAGAAAGAGGGGAAGTGAGTAAAAGGTAATGTCTTTTCCTGCAAAGATAATAAACGCGAAATTAGAAAAAGTAAATTTCAAGCTACATTAGAAACGTCGAAATGGTGAATTACTAAGATTTGTTTTTGTTTCTTTTCTGTCCTTTTTTCTTTTTTTTTTTTTTTTTTTGTTTGTTTTTTTGGACTCGGAATATAATCACGCACAATACATGTATCTAATAACGTGACTGATAAGGTAAACAAGTATGTTACACAAACACAAATATTTGATTAGTAGTGACTTTTGTTCGAAAAAAATTGCTGAATATTTATTTTTTCTTTTCTTTTTCTTTTGCGTGATATCAACAAAACGAAATCCTCCATTACGATTCGGAAACAATTTAGTAGAGTGTTCTCGAAATGATAAAGAGCATGAAAAATTTTCTCTGGTAATATTCATAAAAGGATCTTTTAGAACTGGTATATATTAGAGTCAAAAAAAAAAAAAAAAAAAAAAAAAAAAAAGAAGAAGAAGAAAATAAAAAAAAAAAAATCAAAATCGATTACAATGCGCTCGTACATTATATCAAAGTTCAATAAAATAAAGACATATGGGTGTTATCAATTTTTACGTTTAAAGTCCAATTAAAATCTGATCGTCAAATTGCATTTTAAACATCACAAGTGCTTCTAAGGAAAACAAATTAATTCTGATTAATAATCTTTTGCCTGACGAATATACCAAACGAATCCCCATTCGTATCGCTCGAGTTATTGTGTCCATTCGTTGTGTTTTTTGTTTATCCTTTTTATTGTACCTACATATACATATATAGATACATACATAGATAAATACATACTTATAAGATATGCTTACTCATACTCAATAATACGATGAACTATTTGAAAACTGATCTGTTATAAAATTCTAAGACACTTAATAGCACATGTTATTCTTTATTTCCTTTTTTTACTTTGTTGTTGTTGTTTTTTTTTTTCTTCTTTGTTCCTTTTTCTATCTAAACTTACTATAATTGTATCCCAATTAAAAATGACATGATCTTTATTGAATATTTATAGATTGTTCTATTACGAGAGGAAAAAGATTGTGCCGAACAAGACAAAAAAAAAGAAGGAAAAAAAGGAAAAAAAAAAAAAAGAATCAAGAAAAAGGAAAATAAAATGAACGATTAAATACAACGAACGATCTGTGAGAGAGAGAGAGAGAGAGAGAGAGAGAGAGAGAGAGAGAGAGAGGTTAGAGAAAGAGGAAGAGAAGGGAAAAAGAGGATCCTCGTTAGAAAATCCTGACTGGTATTTAAGCACAAGAAGAACTACAATCGAATCGATCAAACCCGTACTATTCGAATGAACAAAAAATCGGATGAATGTTTTACGAATGACTTTCAAACGTGCTCGACGAGCGTTAATAAATATCGTCGTTAAAAAAAAGGAAAAAAATCCTTTCTTTTTCCCTTTCCTGTCCATTAGATCAGTGGTTGTCAAAGTAAAGGGAGCATTAATACTTTTAAAAACACGACGATATATATCGTCGTGAGAACTAAAAAAGCAAAAAAAAATTCTATAGGTATATACGTAATTCTATGGGATACGCTCCTGAAGTTACAGATAGAAAACTATCGTGACAATTAATTGCTCTTTAATTACAATATATTATTTTATATCACATTGTTTTTATATTACAACCATATAGTTCGATCTATTGGGCTGGCAACTAAGTGATTGCGGATTTTGTCGATAGACTTTCCACAATCACTTAGTTGCCAACCCAATAATAAACACATCAGATATATTTGCATCATATATCTGTTTTCATGAGATACATTATTTTCAAATTTCAAATAATTGAGAACCACTGTGCCTATGTTGTTACTCATACGCTTATTCACTAAAGGATTTGAATTCCGCGGTTAGCGCTGCATTCTCCCGCCATTTTATCGTCCATTAAAAATCACGACGAAATACTTAATTTATGTATACATATATATATATATAAAATAAAAAAAAAATCTTCGGGATTTTGATTAAACGATTACATCTAGGAGAAGCAAAAAGTAATAACACGATGTACGATAAATACGACAAACGATTAACATTTTTTTTATAAGAAATAAAAAATAAAAGAAGTGAATAAGTTTAAAAAAGAAAAAAAAAAGAAAAAGAAGAAAGATCTATCCATATGCCTATCTTTATCTATGATTGAATTTTATTCTATCTAAGAAAAAAAATGTTCTTTAATCCAATCTTTATTATCTGTCTTATTTATCCCATTTAATAACAAGGAACGAACGAAGAATTATGGTTACAAAGGCCACGTCTTATAACGATATATCTCTTAGAGCATTGGTATGCTAAGTCTCATTAAAGATTATCCTTATCATTGACATTACGTAGTTGAAAGATAATGAAAGAAAAAAAGAAAGAAAAAAAAAACAAAAAAAAAAAAAAAGAAAGAATGATCTTCGGGTCGACGTACTCTAATATTACGTTGTCAATGTATATAACTCTACGACTATTAACGCTATTACAATTCTTTTTCATTGTCAAGGGGATCGATGATCCGTGAACGATAAATCTATTTGTCATTATTACATAACCTAAAACTGGTTTATAAAATAATAATGAAGAAGAAAAAGAAGAAAAAAAAGAAAAAGAAAAGAAGAAGGAAAAGAAAAAGAAAGCAAATAAATAATATATTCAATAATAAATAAAGAAAAATTATCGAAAGATTAATGCGACCTAAAAATGATATACAAATCGGCAAGAGGTTATTGTCGTTGTTGTTCCGATTATCGAACGCAGTAAATGTCGGACAATTTCATCTTTACGTTACATTACGAGAAAATAAGGAGAGAGAGAGAGAGAAAGAGAGAGAACGGGAAAAAAACAAAGAAGAAAAAAAGAAAATAAACAGAAACGTTCAAGAAACGATCGGACGAGGAGAAGGGCGTGGTTTAATCAACGAACGTTATGTTTCCTCTATCTGACCGCTGGTAGTCAATAAAAAAAATAAAAAAAAAAAAAAGAAGGAAAATAAGCCGCAAAATATGATGCGATTAGATATATACACACACACACACACACATTATATATGTATATATGTATATATGTATGTGTGTATGTGCGTGTACATATGTATCTATCGATCGTGATCGTATGATCGTGTTTCGTTAATCTTTTATCTACTCGGATATATTTCTCTATTTATTTATCTTTTTTTTTTCTTTTTCCGTCTGGGTAAACACAATTTGTCGATTACTTTTCTAACATTTCCTTTTCTATCATTAATACGAATATTACATCTTTATCTTCGTTCGTATTTTCCATTTGTTACAAGAAAATTATTCAACGAATATAGATCGATTAGAAAATTAATATAATAAAAAGAAACGAAAGAAAGAGAAAAAGAGTGAAAGAAAAAAAATAAAACATGGACTTACTTCGGTGGCCAGCTTCCCCTTCGACGCCATCTTGACAACAACGATGGTCGTCGAGCAAAGATATTGTCGACTACCTGCTCCACGCGACGTACACACTCCCCTCTTTTTTCTGGTATTCTTCCTCTAATATCTTTCTCACTCTCACTCTCACTCTTCCTGTCTCTTTCTCTCTCTCTCTCTCTCTCTCTCTTCTTCTCTCTTTCTCTAGTTTTGTCCTTTTCTACCTATTTTCAAAACCCTTGCGATTTAGTAAACGTCTACGATCTTTTTTTAATTGCACAGGACGAAACACCTGTTGAACCACTGATGAAAAGAGACAGACAGACAGACAGACAGACAGATAGATAGACAGAAATACAAAGAAATATAAAGAAAGAGAGAGAGAGAGAGAGAGAGAGAGAGAGACAGAGAAATAGAGAGAAAGAAAAAAGAAAAAGTACTGCCTTCTTCTCTTCTAATTATTCTTTATTCTTCTACTTCTTCTTCTCCTTCTTCTTATTCTTCTTTTACTTTCTCACTCGATCGCCATTAAACATTATTAACACACGCACGAGAGCAACACTTGTCTGGCCGAATCTTATTTAGTTAAAAACCTCACAATAATCTCGAATATCCGAAAAATGAAATAAGTTTTTCTCTTTCGTAGATTTGACGATGACGATACAATTCACAACACGCACGCCACGTGTTGACGTCAAGCCAGAGACCTTTTATAAACGATACTACGAAGAGGACGAAGATATCTCGAGATACTGAGCACTATCGTTCCCCCACCATTATAATACCTTACTCGTTTTTAACGGACCGGCGGCAACACGCACTAAGTCCCTCTTTTCGTTCTGACTCGACTATCTTCGGTTCGGTTCGGTACGACTCGACTCCGATCGCCGATTCTAATAGGACGATGTACTTTCCCCCTCAGCCCCACTACATCCCTCCAGATCCCACATAACCTATCGCTATTTCGCGCTTTCACTCATAGAAATTGGAGACCGCGCCGGCGCACTCGCGCCATCTCGCGCTAAACATTTTATTCACCATTGGCACGTTACGATATTCAAATTTGATATAAATATATATGTATATATATATTTTTTTTTTAAATAATAAAACACACGCGTACACACACACACACATACATATATATATATATGTAGATCGTCTAACAATGGATTACGTTTATATTATATTATATATATATATATATATATTCGATGAAATATCCACGATTATGTTAAAATAATTCTAAATTTAAATAATGATTTTGAACTGTTATAAAAAAAAATTCTTTTAGAAAAGAAAATATCTTTTCTTCTTGTTTGTTTTAATATATATATATATATATATGTATATATATATATATATATCGAGTATAAATATTTTATAAACATGAACAATGATGAATTTAATGTTAGATTCAGGCTAATGATGTACCTTATCCACCATGATTATTGGACAAGAAAAGTTGGTCGTCCTTTTTGCTCTCTGTCTTTTTATCTCTCTGTTTCTCTCTTTCTCTCTCTTTCTTTCTCTCTCTTTCACTCGTTAGGAGAATCCGTTTTAATTTACGGCAAATTAACCTCCTCGAAGACTTATGCCCTCGTTGATCCCTACCATTTGATCCTACCAAAGAGACTTACAGATCTCTACACGAAATTTTCAAACAGAATAAAAAGATTGAGTATAAAGAATATATATATATATATATGTATGTGTGTATATAAAAACGAATTATCTCAATTCTTTTTTTATAAAACTACAATACTTCGATTTTTATCGTTTAACCATCGGAACCGTTCCATTCGGCAACTATCGACTATTCTCGAATCAATTCGGTAATCTTACCTACGACGTATATCAAATTATAAATTAATCAAAATATTTTCCGGAATATAAATCAATGGAAATATTTCAATATTTTCTATCGTAAATAAGTGTCTCGTTTTTTGTTTTGTTTTTTTTTTTCTTTTTATCACTTGAGTCCATAAATAAATTATCTGTCACAGGTGAGAAAAAAAGGTAAAAATTTTTTCGCGCGTAAAAGACGTACATAGAGAGATAGAGATAGAGAGAGAGATTGAGAAAAAGAGAAAGAGGAAAAATCCATCCATCGTTGTCATCCATCTTCGTTCCAGGTTTTTTGTTAAATTTTTTTATCTTTCTTTCTATATCTTTTTTTCTCGGTCCATTAAACGTGTAGTACCTCTTACGCTTCCGGCATTTTCTAGTTATTTTTTTGTTTATTTCTCTCTCTCTCTCTCTCTCTCTCTTTTTCTCTTTTTCTCTCTCACATTTCAGTTGTACATTTTTGGTTTCGTATTTGGTACCACTTGATAAACGTTAAGGCATCTTTATTGATGTCGTCGATATATCAATGGAATTTTTATTGTGCAAATACGTGCGTTATAAAACGAGAAATATGGAGAAATAAGAGAAAGAGAGAGAAAGTGAATAAAAAGAGAGAGAGAGAGAGGGAGAGAGAGAGGGAAAACGAAAGAGAAAAAAAAAGAGGATGAGAGAAAAAGAAAGAAAGAGAATAAAAAAGGAGAAAGAGAGAAAAGAAGAAAATGGTAGGTCTCTGTGGAGGTTTGTTTGAGCCAGTAAATCCATTTGGAGAGCTCGTGTCCAAGCTGACAAGAACGGAAAGGAATAGATAGATACAGTAGTAGACCTATCGTTCTAGTTCGAACGTTCAAAACTTCGCTCGTTATCCTCGATGTATGACGCCTACAATATGAACGGTAACTATGTTCACATGTATACATACATACATACATACATACATACACACACATACATATATATATATATATATATTATATGCTACGTGCATCCGTCTCTATGGTATCCAACTGCATGTATGGTTCTATGTGTACTTATCTGCATTTAATGGGCCTGTGTGTATTCAACTATGTATGAGTCTCTTCGTATGTATGTTTATGTTTGTGTGTGTATGTGTGTGTATCCTATATATATTAAACTTATTTGTAATACATCTATGTGTGTTATACTTTAGTATGTATATGCCCATCCTGCTAAAGATATGTATATGCATTGTACGAACACGACGAATGCAGTTGCATAGTGCATCGTCGATGTTCCCCCCTGTAACAGGAGTTTGTTCTCGGCGAACGTCATCGAATCGAAATAATGTCAAGGACGAACCATAGTAACCAATCGTTACCAACGAACAAATTTGTAAACCGTTCTTCGTTCATGCAGAAAATACGCATTCTCGTTTGGATAATAAAAGAAATAACATACATGTATGCATTCATGTACGACGTACGTATGCATTATAAAAGGAAATAGAGATTATGTCGTTAAATCGATTAAAAGGACGTGTCAACAATTTATCCATTTTGATAAATCATAATTATTAATTCTATTTCCTATTCTATTAATCTTTCTATTGATCGTATTTCTTTTTAGTTACGAAATAGATATTTATATCGATCCTAAAATGCAATGCATCTTGGTAAATCGAATCCATTGGAGATAAATGAAAATATGCGTGAATAACTTATGTATATATCTCTGCATACATACATATATATATAAATAAATATATATATATACATACATAAATGTATATGGATCCATACATACATACATGAATACATACATATATATATATATATATGGTATTAAGACGATGTTGAGCGGACGTTAAAATAGATTACATTGATCTAAAATGAAATACATACATACATATGCGAAAAGTCGATAAAACTAGCCACTGGATTTCCTGACTTAGCTCTACGAATAAATCAAAATCTGTCAGGTTCAACGATTCGAATCTGCAATACGTAGATATATTTCATACATTTTTTAAATTGACGATATTTTAGTAATAGATTTTTCTTTTCCTTTTCTTTTTTCTTTTTTCTTTCATCATCGATAATCGACGTTCCTAAAGAATAAAGAAAAATAAATGAAATTGTTTAACTATACGTACTTTCTTGAAATTTTTATATATATATATATATATAAGTCTCTATTCGACAATATTTAAAGTTAAATATTTAAACGAATGAAAAGAGCTAAGATATTAAGGGGATAAAGAGGAGGAGGAGGAGAAGGAGGAAGTAAACTAGGTGAGGGATGAAGTGGGGTGGAGATGGAGGAAACGACATCAGTTTCTTTATAAAACCGCTCGTAAATCTACGGATAACAATAGCTACGTTGTAAAATGTCGAGAAACAATAGCAATACCTTCGTGATAGACCAAATTTCAATAAAATCATATTTATTCTAATCCCGATAATGGCCGTAAATGATTTCATGGAAAATACATTAACTTTTCTTTATTTAAAACAAAATACACGGAATATGTCGCGTACGTGATGAGGAGAATGGGAGATGGGGAGGGATACATTTTCCATTGTTAAAAGTATTCTGAAAAAAAAAAAAAAAAGGAAAAAAAGAAATATATAATAATAGAAGATTCAATGATAATATTATTTCAATTAAAATTAGAAAAATTCTTATTGCATCTAAATGAATTAATAAATAAACATCCTTTTTGATCTAATAATAATAATGATTTACCTATTAGTTTCATGTTTGTAATGTCTGTTTTAGTAACAAAATACGAATTTAGATGTAGAATACGAAGTTATTGGATTTGTTATAGCCATATCGTTTTGAACTATGATGATTAATGTCATAATGCCTTTTGTTAATCGAAGAAAGAGAGAAAGAGAGTCTTCATACTATGTCGCACAATACCAGTCTTTGATTTTAATACAATTTGCTGAAGTTGTTCGCAACGGTGGTTGGTTCAATGTCGTTGCTAGATATCCCTCTAAAGCTGGGCGACCGGGCCGATCGATGTGCAGGGATGTGGGTCAGGCATACGCCCGAACCCCCAGGATTTTCATCTCGCTCCTTTCTCCAATGGTACATGTGTACCTAAACGTATCCCTTTTTAATTCGCTCTTACTTATAACTTATGATCCTCCCTAATCATTTCTTTCCTTTCCTTTCCTTTCTTTTCCTTTGCTCGTCCTTTCCTTTCCCTTTTTTTTTCTTTTGCATTTTTTCTTTCTCGCTTCCTTCTTTCCTTCCTTCTTTCCTCTTTTTCTTTTTTTTTTTTTTTTTTTTACGTCAACACGTCTATTTTCACATCGCGATGACAACGATGATATAAAGAGGAAAAAAAGAAAAAGATGAAGAAGATAATCGTAAAGGAAATCTTATTTGTCGTTATCGGCGATATCGAATTATTTGAATTATTATCTGATTAAGGGATTAATTCCTTTTTTATCTTTTTTTTTTTACTTTTTTTATTCTTCTTTTTTTTTTCTAGAAAAATGGCCGAGAGCGCAAACAAACAAGAAGAGAAAGGAAAGAGCAAGGAAACAATTGAAAGGGGGGGAAATATGATTGTACACGTGTTAATTCGAATTAATAATATTTATAGGATGTTATTTCAATACGAATTAGATTACAATAGATTTTCCCAGTGAAAAATGAGAGAGAGACTATTAAAATCGAAAAAAATATCTAGTCCTTTTCTCCTAGCTGTTTCCTTCCTCTCTCTGCTGAATCGATCCGTGACACATATGTATGCATGTGTGCATGTACGTATGTATGTATGTATGTATGCATGTATGCATTCATGTACGGCTGTCTCACTGAACAATATCGTATCACATTCTCGATGAATTTTAACGATTAAATTGCATACAACTATTTCTCATATATGACTAATTCGTTATTTTGATCATTAACGTATAACAATAATAATAATTATAACAACAATAATATTAATAATAATAATAATAATAATAGGTAGTAAGCTTAATTATATGTATAAAAAACATTATCAATAATCCTGATTTGACTTGACTTTTCCTTCAATTACAAAGCAAACTTGGCTATTCTTATTTTCGTCGAGAAGAGAGAATTCAATGTCCAATCTTATATTTGGATAGATTTTCAAGATAGGCATTGATAATGTATAAGTGACCAATTCTCCTTTTTCCAAAGGACATTCGCCGTTTATTAAATCCTTGCATCCGTCTGGACGTGGATATTCATATTCCGTAGTAATACCCAATACCGTTACTTTAACTTGTGGTTTTAAGACAGCAGTATCGGCAGCTATAAACAGTGTATATGTATATATATATGTATATCATTATATATATATATAAACGAAATAGAGATAACTTATAGATCAGATCGTTAAAATATTGATTTTATATCGATAATAACTAGTTATTAATTAATTAATTATTAATTACGATTAATACTTATTATTGATACTCACTAACTGTAAAGTCCCATTGCGCTTTTAAATCAGTACCTTTGACAAATGAACAAGGTAATTTATCACAACCTTTGATTCTTAATTCGTTAGGTTCAGGTAATCCACCCTCGCATTTACGATATTCAGTTTGCACGGACGAGCCAATGTAAAATGCAAGCAAAATGTAAACTGTACAATAAATATGAGAATGAAAATGAACGTTTTATCAACGTTATAAATAAATAAATAAACAAAATATATACATATATATATTTATATATGATTTAATTTGTTTAACAATAAAAATAATTATGGAATAAAATTTAATCAATATGAGATTTACCAAAACTGAGAAGAGCCATTGTGATGAATTTGACGAATACGATCTCTCGTTGAATGACTACAATCCTTAACCAAGACAGTATTTATTGCTCCCTAATATCTAATCAAACACCTGTTTACAAAAAGATAAGCTCTCATTCGTTTCAAACACTCGAAATGCCCACCTGTGCTTGACCAGCTGTGAATATTTTTATTGACATAAAGAACATTTTATCTAATAAATCCACGAGGATGTATCAATGAATCTTATTGACAAAAGTAATTAATTATTTACGTAATAGTCATTCTATTGTCTTCACATATATATTATACCTGTAATAGTATACTTGAAAAAGAAATTATAAAAAAAGAGAAAATAAAAATAAAGAAAATAAAAAAGAACATAAAATTGCAGCTAATTGTTGCATTAAAAAAAAAAAAAAAAAGATGCAAACATAGAGCGTACATAGCGTTTTATTTAAGAAAAATTCAATCTGTTAAAATAATGAAGATATGTACACATACACATTTATATATATATATATATATATATATATATATATATATATATATATCTGTGAAAAATATAGACGAACAATTTATTGGAATAAAAAATAAAAAGAAAAGAAAAGATACTTTCTCTTTCGTATGCCATAAATCTTTTTCTAACAAACTAAAATCCTTAGCAATCTTCTAAAAAATCGGGCTCTTTCAACTATCGACCTCAAACCCCTTATCAATGTTCTTTTCTTTCCAATTCGGTAATTTTACAAATGACTCGATCAATCGATCACGTATGTAATAGGGTGTGATTTTAAATAATGTATAATAGAAACAATATCTCCAAGGCTCGCATCTGTAAAGATAATAATTGAAAAATGATAATTTCATTTTCAAATGTTCCATATGAAAAAAAAAAAAAAGAAGAAAGAGAAAAAGAAAAAAAAGTAAAAGAAAAAAGAAAGAGCTGATAAAAAAATAAAATAAAACTAAGATTATTAATAACGGATCAATGAAAAGAAAGGGAAAAAAAAAAGAAAAAAAAAGATATTTTATCGATATCTATATAAATTCTTCCAAAATTTTACGAGACAATACTTTAATTATTAACTTTCAATCGAGTGCTTGTCCCATTTAATTCCATCTTCGAATCAACACCATCTGAAGTGTCGTTTATCAAATAACAAGTAACGATCAAAGGTCATATCTCGTTTAACTTTTTTTAAAAGAAAGAAAATATCGTTACACGATGTATACAAAATGCGTTAAAAAAAAAAAAAAAAAAAAAAAAAAAAAAACTATTACAAGACTCACTTATAAACCGACGAGGGATAACTGTCCAATAATGCTCCCTCGAATTTTTCATAAATCCTTGGATTCTCGACGGCTTTGGGCGTGACCTTACAAGCCAATGGTTCAAAATATTTCGCATATCGATCAAAATAATCCTTATAAAAATATCTTGCATCTAATGTCATAGATTCTTTCATCGCATCGAAACATTCCGATTGTTTGGCCAAAATGTTACTCTCTTGGGTGAAGGATCCTACGGGGGAAAAAAAAAAGAAGGAAAAAAAAAATAGATAAATAAATAAATAAACAAACAAAATAAAAAGGAATAATAAACGTAGATAAACAATAAATGCGGATATAGAACGAATGAAAAACGACGCAACTTTGTTGTCGGTGCAATTGAAAAAAAAAAAAAAAAAAAAAAAAAAAAAAAAAAAAAAAAAAAAAAAAAAAAAAAAGAAAAATGATAAGATAAGCAGGTGTTAATCTTCTTCTTTCATTTTCTTTTCTTTTTTTTTTTTTTCAAGAAAAAAAAAGTGAGAAAAAGAAAAAGAAAAAATGTAACAGACCAGGTACAAAGGTAACAACGTCGATGCCATATTTCTTTAATTCTACCCTGATGGCCATAGCCCAAGCATTGATCGCGGCCTTTGTCGCGCTGTAGGTCGCTACTCCGGGTAATGGTTCGCTCGCGCAATGGCTCGAGACAACGACAATCCTTGTTGAATCCCTTCGGATGAGCGGCATCAATTGATGCGTGATCTTCATCGTTCCAAAGAAATTCACCTCCAATTGATGTTTCATCTGATCCTTGGTTTGCCATTCGAATTCGCCGAATATCATAACGCCCGCATTATTCACTAACGCTTTCAAAGCTGAAACGAAGAGGAAAAAGAAAAAAAAAAAAAAAAAAAAAAAAAAAAGAAAAAAAATGGGAGGTGGCGGAGTGAACAAAATTGTAAAGAAAAACGAAAAGAATAAGAATGATCAAAAGAAAAAACGTACGCATGCGCGTACGTCATCTTCCTTACGTAATCCTCGACAAGAGAGAGAGAGAGAGAGAGAGAGAGAGAAAAAAAAGAGGACTTTACGAATGGTATAATTGAACGAAAAAAAAAATAGAGGGAGAGAGAGAGAGAGAGAGAGAAAAGAAAAACAAATGTATGAAATTTACTATATCTCTTTTTGTTGAGTAATAGGCGTACGTCATTGTAAAATTGTTCAATGCTCTTTTCGTTTGTAATATCGAGTGGTAATACAATGATTCCCTTCTTCTTTAATAATTCAGCACCCTGACCGTTCTCGTCTAAAACGCTGGCTATAACGGTGGCACCAAGAAATTGACAATGCAATGCTAAACTATAACCAAGTCCCGAATCACATCCTGTAACTATAACAACCTTACTCGTATCGAGCATATGACGAGACCCATAACGTTTCTGTAAACATGCGCTACCTGTTAATAAAAAATTTACATATATTATTTTAATCAATGTGTCTATATATATATATATACATATATTTCTTTAATTATTAAACAATCGGTAGAATCAGTACTAATTTCGATAGAAATTCTATATGAAACTGATAACACTTCATTAATCACATTTAATTTTATGAAATACCAAAAAAAAAAAAAGAAAAAGAAATAAAAACTACCGATCCATATATTTCAATTATAATTACAATATATCATATCATTAATTCAGAAATATTCGTTCATTAGAAATATTAATTTTTTTTTTTCTTTTTTTTTTTTAAACGTATTATTCGATCGTTTAATGATTAATATTTGTTTCGATGATAATATCTGGCATTGATTAATGGTCTTTCGTAAATTTTCTTCCTTCTTTTTTTTTATTTTTATTTTTTTATTTTTTCTATTACGTAGATCAGCCTAAATCAACCTGACAATAATAAATATGATTTCAAAGTGTTATACTGTTTCAAAAGAAATCAATAATATTTCTAATATAATATTTAATCATATTTAATTGAATCATATCAAAATAACACACACACAGACACAGACAATATATATATATATATATATAGATATATATATATTTTGTATACCGTTAACCTTAATGAAAATTCAAAGTACAAAGGCATAGCTCACCAAAGGAACACAATGAAATCAAGGTAGCCAACCGTTTATTCGTGGTGTAACAGGAATACAATAACCCAGCCGTACTGGTAACACCGACGATCAATATCATCGAATGTTTCCTGACCCAAGCTGACAAACCCATTTTCAATTTGGCGCGTGTTTATGTTCCACGAAGTAACAACTTCCGGAAAAAGCTTCTTCCCTTTCCGCTCGATCTTCTCTACTTATATTTCTTTTTTTTTGTTGTTTCACCGTTTATCTTTCCACTTGTAATATCTATCGTAAAAATCTACTCATGGATTCTGCAAATAAAAAGAAAAAAGGAAATATAAATGAAAAAAAAAAAGAAGAATAAAAAAAGAAAAGAAAAGAAAAAAGAAAGAAACGTCAGAGGATCGAAATAATGAATAGTAAATAATAAACAACAATAGTAATAATAATAATAATAATAATAATAATAATAATAATAATAATAATAATAATAAAAATAATAATAATAATAGTAATAATAAGAACAGTCTTTTTCATTCCTTACAACGAAAAAGAATACGATATGAAAAAGTGTTGTCTGCACGAAAAAGAAAACAAACTTGAAGTAACCAGGTTGTAACTCGAATGAGAATATACTATTACACTTTAGAAAGGTTTTAATAAACTATGAAAAGTCGAAGTTATATATAGATCGTGGAAAATAAAGATTCCATGTGTTTTCATAATAAATGAAAAACCTCGTATACCTTTGTATCCTTTTAACGAAACGAGCACGCATCGATCGATCGTTCACGCATGCGCGAAAGACATTCTCCGAGATCTCCAAATAATCAATGAGCAATGATTTCAAACTTGTATCCGTCTTCGTTCCAATTCTATAAGGCCATAAATAAAATGAAAGATAAAAAGAAAATAAAATCGATTATCCCCACTCTACTTACGTTACTCTGAACATTCTTTTTTCAAAATATATACATACGAGAGCTACGGAGAACGAGAAGGCACGTCCGCCATGATCCAACATGGCTATGACGCGCTATTTTTTAATTCAAATTACCTCACCTTCGACTTCCGTTTCGTCGTTATAGGATATCCTGTATAAATCGTATGCTATATACGTTTCTCGAAGTTAAAAATGACTTGCTCTGTTCTTTTTATTTTTTGTTCTTTTTCTTTTTTTTCTTCTTCCCTTTTTCACTCGATCAAAATAAATCTTTTTAGATCGTGAATCGGACCCGGAGACGAATAAATCGATATTGTGACCGATACTCCGATGTAACTTCGCACAATAACTACGATCTACAAGCATCCCTGCCATTATGTATAATTCATTTATGTAAATGGGCGAGATCTCTTACAAAGAATTTTCCATGATGTATTTGAATAAGATTTTACTTGCAATGAGGCAAGAAACTTATGACAAAATTTCTCTCTCGCTCGCTCTCTCTCTGTTTCTCGTATAATTTCTTTCTAACAATATATAATGATATTACAGATGGAGTGATATACTGGTATAATGATAAATATAATCAAGTATTAATCCTTCGTAGATATTATCATTTGATATTTTATAAATTCGTACAATTTTCGTTTAATTAACTGAAATATACAACTTAATCGTACAGCCTAAATTACATAAAAATCAACAAACGTTAGAGCTAGGAGTATACTGTACACAGTTTCATACACTTGCACATTTCTTTCGTGTACATAATATTCGCTTTTTATATTTTATAATATTTTCTTATATATGCCTCTCTCTCTCTCTCTCTCTCTCTCCCCCCCTCTCTCTCTCTCTCTCTCTCTCTCTCTCTCTCTCTCTCTCTCTCTCATTAGCTTTATTTTCTCATACTTCCACAAAGTCTTTATTATTTGTGTTATGACTTATACCATATTCGCATATTTCTATTTATTACATACCAAACTTTTCATCTTGAACCTTAACATGTGGATTAACTAGTACACTGTAACTTGGATCTCCTTCGGTAGACATTCTTCCTAACCAAGAAAGAAGGACGAGAATGATACAGAACGCTGTTATACCAGCAAAGATTAGCATGACGTATCTCTTGTGTATAGAACCTGTTGTACTCCTTCGTCTTACGGGTGGCCTTGAAATTAATTTCCACCACCTTAAGAACCATTCAATAGCTGACTTTCTTTGATATTTATTTTCATCGTGATCGAAAGTCATATCTTTCGGGTCATCGTAAGCTTCACATACTTTTTTTGACATTTGATTAGTCAGTGACATGGACGTTTCTATATTTACTACAGAATATGGTGGCCCGACTTTTTGATTGTTTAAATGATCATTATTTATATTAGAATTGATGGAACTAACGTTACTATTATTACGAGGTGTTACTACAGTAGGTGCAGAAGTGGTCATAGTATGATTGTGATAGGAATATGTTTCCAAAGCCGATGAAACATGTTCCGGTTCTGGTTTTTGTTCTCTGTCTTCGCTGAGCTATAAAATAAAAAATAAATTATTAAATATACTTACGTGAATATCTTATTCATACAATTCTTTAAAATATTTACCAATGGTAAGCCTAAACCAGCACGTGCCCAATTGACACCTGCTAATTTTTCTCTTAAAACGTCCGCTACCGGTGATACTAATTTCGGTTGTGGAAAAATGCAAGTTCTGCAAGATGGACAAGTATAACCAGCTGGTGCTGTTGTGGCAGGTAATTCTCTAGCATATCTGTCTAGACATGCCCAATGATACATGTGATAACAAGTTAATCGAACACAATCTCCGTCGCTTAAATTTCCAGAACATAATATACAAACTGGACTGTAGTCATGATCATGAAGCCATAAAAGATATGATTGCACTATACACTGTAAAATATAATACAACGTGTCATTGAATTAAATCAATACAATGATAAAATAAAATTAAATTATGTCAAATCCAATGAAATTTTGTATACCTAACCTATAAAGGAATTTATCGTTAATAAATATATTTTGTTGCAATCTCTTAAATCGTAAAGAAATATTATTTTTATTAATATACCTTTGGATGATTAGTAACCATACAATGTTCGCAAACATTGACGCGATGTTCAAAACAAAACTGGGTTGTTACTATTCGTTTTGGACACTTGCACAAACCCATGTTGGATTAATATGATATATGATCACCAATGTCGTAAAATATTTTTCGATTTCAACTTCTATTAAGACGATAATAAACAATTATTACATCTAATTCACTGCATGGTATCTATGAATCACACAATAATTTCTTCTGTATTATTTAAGAAAGCCACCATATTTCGTCGGCCACGTCGTCTGACATTTCGTGTATCATTAGAAAAGAATGGACCAATAGGAACGTTTCCTATGAATCTTCGTCCAATAGCAAAGCTTTTTCCTGTTTATTAAATTTTATATTTTTAATTAATTTATATTAATTGTTCTTTTCTATGTACATCAAAAAATAAAATGATTTTGCTTCGTACAACGTTGATATCTCATACATTTAAAGTTTCATAATCGTATCGTTGTAAACAATTTTTCAAAATGGCCACGCTTGGTCGTCTTGTATCACAAATTAGAAAAAG
This sequence comes from Vespa velutina, assembly GCF_912470025.1. Lineage (NCBI taxonomy): Eukaryota > Metazoa > Arthropoda > Insecta > Hymenoptera > Vespidae > Vespa > Vespa velutina. The sequence continues at coordinate 1,083,804 of NC_062206.1, forward strand.
TTTTATCGTTACAAATTATAATAGAGCAATATCATTATCTGCGACAGCACGCATTAAAGAAAGTAAGACAAATTATTTATACGTAGAAATTTTTTATCAGACAATTTATCAATTTCTTTTCAAATCTATATAATATTACCATAACCTATATCTTTATTATGTTGTTTATAATATAAACATTTTCTGCTTTAGTAATCGAAAGAAAGGATGGAAATAATATAATTATTGAATCTGTTATACATCCTAAAAAAGATGAACACTTAATGATGAAATTTAAAGAAGGAGTTTGTCCTATATGTTCCATCGGTCTTGATGTTAAATATACTGTAAAATAAATATTTTCTTTTAATAACTTTTAAAATTAATAACCACTTTTCCATGAATTATGTTTATTATACTGCAACTATAATTATGAAAATTAATTGCTTACAGGATGTTCTCATATTGAGTCAATTTGTTAGATCAGATGGATGTATGTTACCACGTAGGATTACTGGTTTATGTAACACGCAACAAAAAAGAATAACTACTATGGTTGCTATGGCACAGAAAGCAGGTAATTATAAAGGGTTTCCAATGAAGAATTAATATTTTGTGGGAATAATTTAATTAATCGTTACATTAAAATATTGCAGGTTTAATGTCTAATTTAACTCCGGCAAGAAGTAAAAAAGATCCTACAAAAAGATATTTTTGGAAAAAATTTAACACATATTACGATGAGAAAACCATTAAATATAAATATCTATAATTGTTAATATTATATAAATATCAAGCGACATATAAATTTTTTAATCTGAAATGTATAAAAAATCATATATCAAAATTTATCTTCAAACTTTCCAATCGTAATAATTACGAATTTCGTAGTAATTAACATTTAATAAAATATATAACATATACACAGACGTATGTACAATTTATTTATTATATTGGGTTGGCAACTAAGTGATTGCGGATCCTATCGACAAAATCCGCAATCACTTAGTTGCCAACAAAATATATTAGAGGGACCGGAAAGTAATGTCGTTTCTTTAAAGCGACATTACTTTCCGGTCCCCCTGCTTATGGACCGGAAAGTAGTGTCGTTTCTTTAAAGCGACATTACTTTCCGGTCTCCCCCTGATTATGGACCGGAAAGTAGTGTCGTTTCTTTAAAGCGACATTACTTTCCGGTCCCCCTGCTTATGGACCGGAAAGTAGTGTCGTTTCTCTAAAGCGACATTACTTTTCGGTCCCCCTGTTTATGGACCGGAAAGTAGTGTCGTTTCTCTAAAGCGACATTACTTTCCGGTCCCCCTACTTATGGACCGGAAAGTAGTGTCGTTTCTCTAAAGCGACATTACTTTCCGGTCCCCCTACTTATGGACCGGAAAGTAATGTCGTTTCTTAAAAGCGACATTACTTTCCGGTCCCCCTACTTATGGACCGGAAAGTAATGTCGTTTCTTTAAAGCGACATTACTTTCCGGTCCCCCTGCTTATGGACCGGAAAGTAGTGTCGTTTCTCTAAAGCGACATTACTTTTCGGTCCCCCTGTTTATGGACCGGAAAGTAGTGTCGTTTCTCTAAAGCGACATTACTTTCCGGTCCCCCTACTTATGGACCGGAAAGTAGTGTCGTTTCTCTAAAGCGACATTACTTTCCGGTCCCTCTGCTTATGGACCGGAAAGTAATGTCGTTTCTTAAAAGCGACATTACTTTCCGGTCCCCCTACTTATGGACCGGAAAGTAGTGTCGTTTCTCTAAAGCGACATTACTTTCCGGTCCCCCTACTTATGGACCGGAAAGTAATGTCGTTTCTTAAAAGCGACATTACTTTCCGGTCCCCCTGCTTATGGACCGGAAAGTAGTGTCGTTCCTTTAAAGCGACATTACTTTCCGGTCCCTCTGCTTATGGACCGGAAAGTAATGTCGTTTCTTAAAAGCGACATTACTTTCCGGTCTCCCCCTGATTATGGACTGGAAAGTAGTGTCGCTTAGTAACGACTTAGTTGCCAAGGCGAAACCGCAACGACTTAGTTGCCAAGGCAAAACCGCAACGACTTAGTTGCCAAGGCGAAACCGCAACGACTTAGTTGCCAAGGCGAAACCGCAACGACTTAGTTGCCAAGGCGAAACCGCAACGACTTAGTTGCCAAGGCGAAACCGCAACGACTTAGTTGCCAAGGCGAATCCGCAACGAATTAGTTGCCAACCTAATAATTATAATATATTTATTATAGGAAATGAATACATGCCATATAAAGGTTCGTTTAACATTCTTTGCGATAGAGAGCATTACGTACGAATGTACATATGTCATATGAACATAACCTATAAAAAACGTAGCAAGGACGTAGAATTAGAAAAAGAAAAAGAAAACGAAGATTTTTAATTTAATAATGATTAATCTTTGATAATTAAACAATCAGAAATTAAATGTTCATGCATATATAGCTACGAAATTACTTACGGTGTTGATTATTATAGGTTAGAATAATTCATAACGTTGAGTTAAAGCAATGTTACAACGTAAACTAATAAAAAAAACATGGTGTGAGCTACGTAAACAATATTTACACAGTACAAAGTGTTTGAATACAAATTCTGAGAAACACGATGTTAAAAAAATACGAAATATTGGAATATTGGCACACATCGATGCCGGTTAATATACTTCTTTTATTTTTTTATTTTTTTTATATTCTATTAAATATAACAAATAAAAACTTATTTGTATGTTATTTTGTTATGTAGGTAAAACGACAACAACCGAACGAATGTTATTTTACTCTGGACTTATTAAAAATATGGGAGAAGTACATCATGGGAATACGGTGACAGATTATATGGAACAAGAACGTCAACGTGGTATAACAATAACTTCTGCAGCCGTAACATTTAATTGGAAAAAGTATCGTTTTAATTTAATTGATACACCAGGACACATTGATTTTACTATGGAAGTGGAACAGGCATTACGTGTTATGGATGGTGTGGTGATTATATTAGATGGATCAGCTGGTGTGGAAGCACAGACATTAACAGTTTACAGACAGGCAGATAAATACGAGATACCCAAAATCATTTATGTTAATAAAATGGATCGCCCGGATGCAGATTTTGAAAAAAGTTTAAAATCCATAGAATTAAAATTAAATACCAATGCATTGCCAATACAATATCCTATAAAAAAGGGAGACGTTTTTGAAGGTATAATAGACATTGTAAGCTTAGAGAAAATAATATTTAATAAGAAGAGTCAAGGATTAGATTTCATAAGAAAAAAATTAACGCAAAACGATGACAATGATTTATGGAATATAGCGAATGAAAAACGTGAAATGTTGCTAGATAAGTTATCAAATTTGGATGACAAATTAGCCGAAGTAATAATAGAAGAAGAATCACTCGATAAAGTAACTGATCAGGCAATATGCGAATCCTTAAGAAAAATTACATTATCAAGAAATGGTGTGCCAGTTCTTATAGGTAGTTCTTATAAAAACATTGGTGTACAACCTTTAATGGATAGTATTGTATTATATTTGCCATTTCCAAATGAATACAGAAATGACTATCGTTGTTTCAACAATAATTTATCCGCGCGTGTTTTTAAAATTGTACATGATAAACAAAGAGGACCTATCACTTTTTTTAGAATTTATACTGGTACTATGAAGAAAGGTGAAAAAATATATAACGTTCAAAAAGAAAAGGTAGAACAAATTAGTCGTTTATATATTGCCTGTGCTGATGACTATAAAGAAATTAATGCAATTAATAATGGTAATATTGCAGCAGTTGCTGGATTACAAACTACTGTTACCGGTGATTTAATAACTAATAGCGCATCAGTAATGAAACATGCCCAAAGAAATCTGAACGAATATAAATCTACTGAATTGGCCGAAAGAAAATTAAATAATATTTTTACATCTGGTACTAATATACCAGATCCTGTCTTCTTTTGTTCTATAGAACCACCTTCTCTATCGAAACAGGTAGCTTTAGAAATTGCATTGCAAGAACTTGGAAGAGAAGATCCTAGCTTAAGAATAAAACAAGACGAAGAGACTGGTCAAACGGTGTTAGCTGGAATGGGAGAATTGCACATTGAAATTATTAAAGAAAGAATTAGAACGGAATATAAAATTGATGCCGATCTAGGTCCTTTGCAAATAGCTTATAAGGAAGCTATAACAGAAATGATCAAAGACACATTCTCTAATGAGTACAAAATAGGCAAAACTTTTCATAGTGTTACCATAACTTTGTCCTTAATACCAAATTACAAGCAAAAAGAAATTTTACAATTTGATCATACGAAAGAATCTGCTTCTAATATCGACGATATACAACCAAAGATGATGGCTGCCATAAAAAAGGGCATAAAACTTGCCCTTAAAAGTGGTCCAAAATTAAATTCTCCAGTTATAGACACCGGAATTAAGCTCCATTGGTTAGAGATAAGAAAGGGTACATCAGATACTATAGTTTCTGCTGCTGTTACACAATGTATCAAACAAGTGAGTATGAATTTTTTGATAATTTTATTGCAAAATCAATGATACTTTAGTCTTTTCTTTTCTTTTGAACATTCTTTTGAACATCAGTGATTTTCATTACATTATTGTTGATTTTTTGTGATATTGGAAATATAAAATTAGAATTGTTCTTATAAGAAATACTTTGAACGTCTGACGTATCGTTTTCTGTTATATCATTAGTTTTTAAATAATGCTTTCCCTCATAAAGATACCTATACGTCCATTTTTCATCCAAGTTATTAGACTTTAAAATATATTTTTGTTGCTGATTATTAAATGTTTCATTATATTCTTTTTGCATGTCTAGAGATATTGGGATATTAGATGTATCTTTGCTTTCTTCTATTAATTTATTCCAATTAGACAATTTAATATCATTCCATTTGTCTTTTTTTTGTGATTTATTAATATGCATCGGTACAACATATGATTTTATTATTATTTGATCTTTGAAATTAGCAACGGATAATGAAGTTGGACGTTGCCTGCTAAAAAATTCATCTATTAAACTATTTGATTTCATTCTTATATTATTTATTAACTTGGAATTAACATCTTTTGGACGGTCATCGGTTTGGGTCTGTACGAATGAATTACTTATTTTGTTATTATAATATAACTCATTAGAATTAGCAATGTTATCCGCATTTAAAAGGTTTTGATATTCTTTGTAATTATTATTACTATTATTGTTATTCTTAAGATTTGTTTTTTTCTGTTTTAAGTTTGTAGTTTGCGTTGCATTCTCTATTCGATATATACCCCATTTTAACATGTATAGATCAAGAAATCCTTGATATAAATCCAATGAAATTTCAGAATCATTATAATGCCTATCTACAAAATATATCCTACGTAATCGACAATTGGCACAGATTTCTAATCTCTGCGTTGCTATATACTGTGACTTAAATGCAATGTCTGTTAATGTTTTCAAATTTAATTCTATTTTATTCCAACCAGATTGAAGTTGAATCTTAGCACGACAAATAACAGGATCTCTGACGTTTCGACTTTTTTCCAGATCACCGGTATAAAATTGAAAATGATGACGTATATTATTCGTATCTATAACCTATAATTATTAATAATTATATCATATATATATATATATATATATATAAAATTGCAATGTATAATTTATACAAAAAAATTATTTTCAAATTAACCTGAATTTGAAAACGACAATCCGCGTCGAAATTTTTTAATATAATAACAAGAACGGGTAATCCAACGTTCAAAAGTTGGGTTATATTAGGTGGACAGGATATTAATGTTTTTGAAATGTTCGATTGTTGAATATCCTGAATTTCTATAACCTGAATGGAAAAAGTATTAAGTAATCTATAAAGATTATTTAAAAAAAAAAAAAAAAAAGAAAATATTTCTACAAAATAATATCAAAATAAATACATCGATAACATACATTGTCGAGTAAATCGCTATCTAAGATCTTACGAATGCATCCTGTCTGCGATTGATGTTTACCCCAATATTCTAATGGTTTTTCATTGATACTGCAAAGAAGAGACAAGTACGCAGCAACCATTGAAGTTTCTTTACCATTTCTTATTTATACGAGTCCAAATAATTTTTAATTAAATAGAACGCGTTCATTAGGCGGAACTATTTGTAAACGACGAGCTTTACACTTAAAAATTTGCAATGTTTCCTTCAGTTGTTTCTTTCCTCATTCGTATTAATCGTAGAATGCATATCTAACGTTAAAAAATGCAATTCTATTTATATTTTGTGTTTATAAAATAATTCATCGATCAATGGATGTAAACTCTCTCTCCCTCTCTCTTCATTGATTTAAAAAAACTCTTTTGTAAAGACACGTCCATAATTGACGTATTATTGTATAGAATCGTAATTTGTAATTTGATTTATAACTTGTATTTATTTTTTCATTATATTCGTGAGATCAATATCAATAGGATTTAATAATTCATTATCATAGTGTCATATTATCGAAGTTCGTGTAAGTAAAAAAAAAAAAAGAAAAATTATGAATCGAACTATATGTTGTTTAAAATTGACATTTTCTTTTCTTTTTTAGCTGATGCAAAAAGGCACGAGTATAATATTGGAACCGATTATGAATTTAGAAATTGTTACTATGAATGATTATTCATCGGCCGTTCTTGCTGATCTTAATCAACGGAGATGTGAAATACAAAATGTTGACATGCGTGGACAAAATAAGGTTAATAACAATATTTATACATAGATATTAATAGATGACGTTAGTCAGTACAAATTAATATTAATGCAATTTTCATGCAGATTATTACTGCTTATGCACCGTTGTCAAATTTGCTTGGATATTCTATGAGTTTAAGAAGTATAACATCTGGTAATTCAACATTTTCGATAGAATTTAGTCATTACAAGGCCATGGAGTCAATTTTTGAACAAGAAATTATTAAAAGTATAACTGGATTTTAAGACCCAATAGGTTAAGTATAATTTTCATCAATTATTTAACTATTATATATTATTAAAATACTGTTCAAGACTATTAATAGTAATAAATGATTAGATATATATATATATATATATATATTATCATTAGTATTTATGAAAGAATAGATAATTTCCAATAAATTTTCATAATTATTATTTTCAATTATTACACAATTTCTCCACTTGGTTATTGGCTTGGTCTAATCAAAATATATTGCAACATTATAAATGGTGCATTACAATCTTCATTTACAATTGTCAATTTCGCAGACCACTACACACGATGTTGGAAAGCACAATTAAAGGTGTTGTTGTTGTTGTTGTTATTAAACTAGAGCAATTTAAAGCGCACCATTAGAAAGAAATCTTTTTGGAACTTACCAGCACCACGAGTAGCAGTCGCATATAAATATATTAATATTGCTTAGGATCATGCAAAAAGGTCATACATAGTAAAATATATGTATATAATATATATATATATGTGTGTATGTATATATGTATATATATATATATATATATATATTATATGTATGGAGGGATTAAATGTTATTTAGTATCGATTGAATTCTCTAACAATCATTGTTGCAAATACAAAATCTAAAAAATACAGAGCGGATGACATGAACAGCAGACTCTCTTTAATGTAATCTTTGTTTTTATCACGTGAAAAAACATTTGTACAATTAGTTATATAGTTCATGCTTGAAAATCAATCCGCTCTGAGAAATAATTATTTTCTCTTAATTCTTTTTCTTACAGGCTAATCTTTTTTTTCTTTCTTACATTCTAAACTTTCGGTCAGTATATAACTATAGTATAAAATCTGTTTGCTCTTGGTTTAATTATCTAATAATATAATAATAATAATATTATTATTATTATTTATAGTAATAATAAAAAAAAAAAAGACAAATATCTTATGCTCTTATTAATTCTAATTTATTTGCATTACTTAAAAAATTTAAATATATATATATATATATGTTTATATATATATGTATATATACTTATTATCACTTGTATGCAGATGCTTTCGTCTATTACACCTGCACACCGGTGCTCGCAATTAAAAGTATGACTTTCTTCTCTGTTTATTATTAACGCCTTCGAATAATGACAATAAGAAACCAACCACGTTTGCCTATCCTTTTATTCGCTTTGGGAAAGGTAGAAAATATATCTTCAAATCGATCGAGTAATTCAATTACAATATGATCGTTAATAATAATAATAATAATCGTAATAATAATAATAATAATAATAATAATAATAATAATAATAATAATAATAATAATAATAATAATAATAATAATAATAATGATGATGAAGTCAAAATCGTTGTACCACTTCGAATCAAATTAAAGCGGAATCAACGTGTCATAAAGATCAAGATCACAAAGCTTTACACCTATATATTTATATTCAAAATACGCTGTTCGATCAATCAATCAATCAATGCACAATTTTAATTAACAATAGAAGGTGATTTGTTTAAACAACCCTCCCGCCCCCTCACCTCCTCTCGACAACTTATTTAATACGTATCCCTACGTACAAAAATACTCCCTTTTATCATTAACGATTTACCCAAAAGGAAAGAAAACAATTTATTTTTCTTTTTATCTATCAAATTACAGGCGCAAGCAACTCCGTAGATCTCTTTTCTTCCTTTGCACAAGAAAAAAATAAAAATAAAAGAACGAACGATCTTCTTCCGCTGCTACTCGACGGACAACAAGAAGAAGGAAACAAAAGGCGTGTTTTTATATATTGGTGGTGGTAATATGTGTGTATGTGTATGTATTTGTGTGTGTGTGTGTGTGTGTGTGTGTGTATTGCACAAACGTACGAGAGAGAAAGATAAATAGCAATACAGCGCAACGCTAGAAGGATTGTTTTCTCCTGTTTTTACTTTATAGAAAGAGAGAGAGAGAGAAAAAAGTAAACAAACCGATCCCAGTCAGAGGAGCCTTGGCGTGGGGACGGTCGAAGAGAAAAATACAACGTAGTATGTAATATTTTTTATTTATGGCAACTCGTGATGTCTGCGACGTAGAAAAACGTCTGAGATAAAAAGGGCAACGCCCCTCTCTCTTTCTCTCTCTCTCTCTCCCCCCACTTCTCTTTCTTTCTCTCTTAATTTCACTCATTCCATTGATGTTTACGATCGTCTTTCTATTTCTCCTCTAGATCTTGAGGTGAATAAATCACACGTACACACAAAGAGTTTCTCTTCGTCATCATCGTCATCCGTCGTCATCGTCATTGTCATCCTAAATAATGAATGGCAAGCGATATATATATATATATATATATATATATATATATATATCAGGCGCGCCATGATTATTTCATTCAGGATCGTCCTCGTTCGATCCATATTCAATGACGTCATCTTGGCGTCACAAGCTTACGAGTTTCGGTGGATTGGCGTCTGGAGAGCTGAGATCTACGGCGGAGAGATTGTTCCTTTGTTGCGTCGAGCAGGATGGTATTAATGGTGTCGAAACTGGCGTCAAGCCTGTACCACCTTCCATCAGGGAATCAAAATTGAATGGTATACCACTGGTTGGTGTTGTTATCGGCATACCGGCTACGTCTAACGACGGTTTCATGAATGACGGTGTCTCGACCGTCTTGAAGGTCAATGTATCCGGTCTTTCCTTAGGCTCGCTAAAGATCGACAATGAGTTTGGTCTGTTGTTATTGTCAAATCCAACTGGCAATGAATTTGGTCTGCTAGGTCTTGCGGAGGTCAAGGTGTTATTGTCGCGCTTCGTAGGCTCGGCGAATTGATCCTCGAGGGGTATTTCTGGCTTTATCACAGGCTTCACGTCAGGCGGCGATGAGGAACGAAGTCGACAGACAGCTCTGTGAGCTTCGAGAATAAACTCGAGCTCGTCTTTGGCCTGCTGCAACTGATGAATTTCATCCTGCAAGCTTTGCTTCTTCTGTTCCAAGCCCTCTGTTTCCTGCGAACACGAGAAACAGGAATGATCCTCGTTTAAATTTTCCTCGTGGTAAGAGAATCTGTCTTATTATTATTATTATTATTATTATTATTATTATTATTATTATTGTTGTTGTTGTTTCTTTCTCTCTCACTTTTATTATTATCTTTCATTTATTTCATCGATCCCTTCCTTTCTCTTCCTTCCTTCCTTCCTTTCATTTATTTTATTTCTTATTGTATTTATGTATATATATATATATATATATTTTTCTTTTTTTTTAAACAATCTCTTCGACTCTTTCGTAATACGATAATAACAGTCACTACTATACGGTATCGCTACGAGGAAGTTGATCATAGCGGTAGGATGATGCTGTTACTATCTAGAATGTAAAAAACAAATATTTATACTGTTCTAATTTCAAGATGAAATTTTTAGACCGAGCCGCGCGAGTCGTATCAGCGTGTTTCGAAGGAAAGGGATCGATGATATACCACCTTCGTGAAAATAATCAATATTACAGAATAATTGTTTTTAATAGAACTTTATTAACGCTTACTTCTAGCAGGGCATTGGTATGATCCATTCTTCGCTTGCGACACCTAGCAGCTGCCATTTTATTTCTCTCTCTTCTTATCTGTCGTCTCCTTTCTTCTTCGGGTGTCATACCAATCGTCCTGGTTGGTCTCCTACCACCCATATTGCGTTTCGTTGCCTGCTGCTGTTGTTGTTGCTGTTGTTGCTGCTGCTGCTGCTGTTGTTGCTGCTGCTGCTGCTGGTGTTGCTGTTGCTGTGGTTGCTGTTGTTCCGGCTGCTGTGATAACGTCTGTTGACTATCGATCAGAGTACTTGCAGGATTGTTGTGATGTGTCGCCAGATTTTGTGTTTGAGCCGGAGTTGGTTGTGAAGGTTCGACCAAAGGTGGTACGAAACCAGCCTCTCGACTATGGGACCCTGTTTCGCTGGTAAGCTCGAGGAAGGTCTGTTCTATACTTCTCAGCGTTGTCGGTGTCAATGTTGGCGTAGTTCTTGTTGGTACACCACTGTGCAAGCCGTCGAGAGATACCAACTGTAAAGAAAAAAATAAAAAAGTTATCCTTCATGTTGGTTAATCATTCTTTTTTTTGGTTTTTCTTTTTTTTCTTTTCTTATCACTTAATATATATACTTTTATATATATGTTATAATGTCGTTTATTATCTTTACATGCTACTTTCTTTCTTTTTTGTTTCCTTTTGAGTTTTTTTCTTTCGTCATAGACAGACACACATATAAAGATAGAAAAAAAGAAGATCCTCCAAAAGTGGATCGGAAATGAAAAAAAGGAGAGAGAGAAAAAAAAGAAAAAAAAAAAGAAAAAAAAAAGAAGAAGAAGAAGAAATCGTGGTCATACGGCAAACAGAGAAATCATCATCCTCGGCGTTAAACTATTATTATCGTTTCTTTCCCACTTCGGTTATTATCAGCCGTGCCTATGATTCAACGAGCGAAGAGACGCACTGATAAAAATAATCGTGATCCAATAGCCGATAAGTTATCGTGCCACGTTAGTAGGATGATAGATCTCACAAAGCGTTATAGGGCTTGTGCGTTATAATATACACCGACACATCGATACCGAAATGTTCGTAGTATCATCGCTAAAATTACTCGACGAATCTCAGAAGCACACCTTATTACTACTAAGAACGAGAGACTCCAGACGAGAGAGACTTCTACGTACAATCTTTCTAATCTCTTCTTTTGGGCCTATCTAATCGCTTTCGTATTCTAAGATCTGTTTCTCTCTTTGTCTCTCTCTCTCTCTCTCTCTCTCTCTCTCTCTCTGCCTTTCTTTCCTTCTTATCCTCTTCCCCCGCTCTTTCTCTTTAACTCTTTATTTCTTTTCTTTTTTTTTTTGCTTAGTATATACACCAAAGTTAACTTACAAGTTTTTTTAGATGGAACATCGTTAATTTTGCAGATATTTCCTCCAATGAAGAAAAATTTACCAAGTGTTACAAGTTTTTCTAATAATATTTAAGATTTTCTTAATGATTTATAATTTATTATAGTTTTAAGAAATGATAAATTTTGCGAAGGGGTAATAAATGTAAAATACACGTAAATCAACAAACATTCCACGAAGGAAGGAACGAACGAACGAACCAACGAACGAAGGAAGGAAGGAACGAACGAACGAACGAACGAACGACAACATCGTAGGCGCTAAGTGTCATCGCTAAAATTACTCGACATATACCTCACTCACTCTCTCTCTCTCTCTCTCTCTCTCTCTCTCTCTCTCTCTCTCTCTCTCTCTCTCTCTCTCTCTATCTATCTATCTATCTTTCTGGCAAATTCAAACTCGTGCCACCCACTATCAGGCGATACTACTATTCAATTAATGATTTACACAAATTTTAGCTCCTTGATATAGAAAAGATTTTTATATAATGCTTCACGATGATAGTTTATAAACGCTTAACTGATAAGATTTCTTTTTTATTTATTTATTTATTTTCCAGAATTACACGTTCAATTTTAATGCGACACCCACACACGTTTTTGAGATATCCATTTTCTCATAATCGTTAGATCGTTAAAAACATTAAGCGCACGCTCGATTATTATTATTATTATTATTATTACTATTACTATTACTATTATTATTATTGCGAGATGATAAGGAAAGATAAATGTTATCAAATTTGATCTCTTTCAGATATTTCAGTTCTCTCACATCTTTAATTTTACAAATGCTTACGATGGCCTTTTTTCTTTTTTCCTTTTTGCTCTTTTCATCTTATTTCTCAGTAATACAACAAAGTAATAAAGAATTTTAATCGTCGAGAATAAAATTAATTTATTAGGATATAAAATAAAAGTAAGAAAAAAGAAAAAACAAAGAACAATAATAAAAAATGGCGTGGTGGGGGAGGAGGGTTGGAGGAAAGAAACAGTAAGTAATCTTTCGAGAAAGTGTAAAGAAGAAAATAAATAATGGCACGGTAGCGCAAATATATAATTGGCGATACTGTTGGACAGAGAGAGAGAGAGAGAGAGAAAGAGAGAGAAAGAGACAGAGAGTGAGATGCATCGTTAAAATAACTCTGAAACGAGTTTCGTGTGAGCACGCGTACGATCACGTACGAAGGATAAAGAGAGAGAGAAAACCTCGAACGTACCGGAAATGACGAGCGTTCCTTTCGCGTTCGCGGTCTCTCCATTTGGACGACAAAAGATTCGAGCACAGTAAAGTATGTTTGCGATATACGAGAGAGAGAGAGAGAGAGAGAGAAAAGTGTATTGATGATAATAATGGTGTGAGTAGACTACATAAGATTATGTGTATTCGATATATCGACAAAGCAAGGGAATCGTTCGATTATCACACCGAGCAATTTAATGCATACACGTATGTATAATGCATACACATATATATATATATTTTTTTTTCATCCTTATAAATGTTTCCAAATTTATTAATTTCGGCCTAATTTTATATATATATATATACATGATAGCTATCTACCTTACCGCCTAAATATAATTTCTATAATTTCGAATTTTCATAATACGTCGATGTGGGGATCATCATTTATGACGATCGAACATAACGTAAATAATACTTAAGAAATAAATTCTCTTTATCGTTTCTTTATCTATAACTTCGTAATATTTTAAAAGGCGTGGCAGCAGTATGTATGTGTGATGTGTGTGTATATGTGTTTGTTGGTTGGTCGTCTTGTCAAAAAAAAAACTTTTATATACATTCGTTTATATTTAAAAAGATAAAAATGATACGATACACAACACATACACATACACACATGCACACATGCACACATGCACACATGCACACATATAAACAAAGAAACAATGCAACGATGCTTGACGGTAGAAATAATTTCGCGGGCGGATGCGTCGACACTTTACTTTATTTCATTTTATTTTATTTCGTTTCATTTCATTTCATTTTATATTTATTCCTTCTCCCTCGCTCATTCTTTCATTCAATTTCTTGTTTTTTTTTTTTCCTTTTTTTCCTTTTTCTTTTATTCTCCTTCCCCTCGTTCGCGTCTTTTTTATACTAAACACACCGTCGTTGGCATGCGAACGAGCCTTCCGTTTAGCGACGCGGGTTATTCGCTCGTTATTCTTCATCCTCCCCCACCCCCGCTCGTTTCTCTTCATGAGGACATGTGATGCAGCACGGAAAGTGCATATGTATATGCGTATGCGTGTCTAAACATATATATAGTGTAATATATGTATAAGAAAAGAACAAATACATATATTCACACGAAAGTGTATATTCAATGCGAATATATATATATATATATATATATATATATATATATATATGCATTTACACAGATGCAGATACATACAAAGAGTTGCAACGAACGCACGCGGTCGGTGATTCTATAAATAAATGCGTTTGCTGTTCTAATCTGCCCTGGGCTCTCTCGCGTTGCAAAGCAGACAAAGGGCGATATCAGCTACCAGAAAATCATTGCGAAACGTGCCCACAAAGAAATAAAGAGAGAGAAAGAGAAAGAGAGAGAGAGAGAGAGAGAGAGAGAGAGAGAGAGAGAGAGAGAGAGAGAGAGATAAATATTTACGACGACGTTCTGAAAGCGTGGAGAAAGAGACTTGCGATTCAATCGGAGAAAGTAAAGAAGGAGAAGGAGAAGGACGAAGAGGAGGAGGAGAAGGAAGGGTAAAAGGTGGAGAAGGAGGAAGGGTAAAAGGAGGAGGAGGAAGGATAGAAGGAGGAGGAGAAAGGGTAGGAAGAGGAGGCAAAAGAGATAAGAACGAAGAAGAAAATGTAATAAACATACAAAAACACGTGGCACATGTACATACATACATACATACATATATATATATATGTATGTATATGCATACATCGTACGGTGCAAGGAGGAAAACTTATTTGAATAAAAAAAAAAAAAAAAAAAAAAAAAAGGAAAAGAAAAGGAAAGAAAAAAAGAGAAAAAATTAGAGTAGAAAAAAAATTGAGGAAAAGACAAGAAAAAAACAGAGGAACTCAAAGAATGAAAAGGGGAAAAAAAAATGGTTAAGATTAGCAATTTTTCAAATTTCTCTAAGCGATTCGCCCATTTCATCGGTACATCTCTTTAAAAGCTTCTTTAAAATATCGCACGTTCTACTTTACGTCAATGAAAGAGGTCGATAGGCGACCTTGCACGGAATTCCGATGAAAAAGTTATTGTTTCTTTCTCTTACCTCTCTCTCTCTCTCTCTATCTCTTTTTCTCACTCTCACTCACTCTCTCTCTCTCTCTCTCTCTCTCTCTCTCTCTCTTTCTCTTTCTCCTTTTTTTACACCTGAAGGAGACTTCGAGCGCTTCGACGAAAAAAAAAAAAAGAAGAAAGAAAGAAAGAAAGAAAGTAAGAGAGGAAAAATAATATGAGACAATAACAACAATAGAGGACAAAAAGAGAAAACTAAAAGTACAATTGAACTATGAATAAGTGTTTTGAATACACCAAACGATTACATGTCACGTGTAATTCCATTAATATATCCGTCGCATTTGTTTTGTTTTTTTGGATGTAAAAAAGAGGATGAGAAGCGAAGAAAAGAAAGAAGAAATCAATAAGAAACCAAATAAAAAAAAGCTTCATGAATCGAAAACGTACTTAAAGAGGGATATGTGTGTATCCGAACGATAATGTTAAAGCATTCGTTTAAAGAGACACATTTCGTTCTATCGATTTAAAACCGAAATTAGAATTTTTTAAATATTAGAAGATACGTGAGCTTAAAAAGAACGACGAGGGCGAAGAGGAGGAGAAGGAGGAGCAGGAGGAAGGATGTTTTTTATATATAAAAAATAAAAAAAAAAAACCGCGTGCGGAATGTGTCAAAATATCGGCGACGATTATATAAAAAAAAAAAAAAAAGAAAAAAAGAAAAGAAAAGGAAAAAGAAAGAAAAAAGAAAAGCAAAGTAAAAAGAAAAAGAAAGAAAGAAAGAATTGATTATTCGCACGATTTTGTAAAAAATTTTGTTTGTTTCACAAAAAGAGTCGGATGATCAAATGGACCAAATGGAACAACATCCAAACGACGTTGCACAATATTGCACAATTGTTTCGCTCATTTCTTCGTTCGTTCGCATCGTTATTCTATATATCTCTCTCTCTCTCTTTCTTTCTCTCTCCCCACCATCTTCCCCCCACTCCACCTCTTTTCTCTATCTCTCTCTTTTTTCTCTCTAGCGCATTTGCTAAATTTTCTCTTTCAAGTTCATATATTAACACACATGTTTCCACACACATACACACATATATATATATATATATGTATATACATATATTATCTTTCGGGGACATTGACACGTTAACATTATATATATATATATATATTTGTTCAGCAGACTTGTCCATATTAGAATTAAGGAAGGAAATACGAAGGAGACTTAATCGTTTATCATGTGGTTTACCTGCTGATAAAGCAGTTCCTGCGCGAGGATATTCGCAATGTCGACTGGATCCATGGCGGTGGCTGCCATAGCTTGTCGTTTTCCTGTCTCGTTAAAATTATTCGTTCAAATGCGTTCGTTTTCTTATAATATATATATATATATATTATATATATATACATATATATATATATAATCGTCTCTCGTCGTCGTCGTCGTCGTCGTCGTCGTCGCCGTCAAAAAATCGAATGGAAAGAGAAAAAAAAAAAAAAAAAAAAAAAAAAGAAAAGGAAAATAATAAAATTGCAAAAGAAAAGAAAAAAGGAAATTTACAAAAGATTACAAAAAATCGGAAGGAAAGAGAAAAGAATTTCGAAAAGGGAAAGAGAAAGAAGAAAAAAATAAAAGAAAAAAAAAATAAATGATTAAGTAGTAAAAAAAAATATAATAATAATAATAATAATTACTATTATTATTATTATTATTATTATTATTATTCTTGATTTTCAGTCGGTCGGATTGGTCGGTCGTTCGTTCGTGAGAAGAGATCTCGTTTTGGACGTCGGTGTGCGCTTCTTTACTCTCTCCCTCTCCCCCTCTTCCTCTTCCTCCTCCACCTTCTACTCCACCTCCTTCTCCTCTTCTTCTCTTGTATATATCTATCTCTCTCTTTATCTTTATCTCTCCTATCGTTCACCCCTCTCAGTCTCTCTCTCTCTCTCTCTCTCTTTCTCTCTATTTCTCTTTCTGTTCCTCTTGTGTCTCTTTATCTATCTATCTCTTTCTCTCTTTCTCTCCTGTTTCTCTTTTCCCCCTCTCTCTCTCTCTCTCTCTCTCTCTGTTTCTTTTTATATCTCCTCCCTCGTGCACGCTTTCTTCTTGCGTCGGTTCGTTCGGGTCTTCTCACTTTCGAAAAAGAGTTCTTTGCAAACCTTGCGTCCTCCACCGACGCCTCTCTTACACTGAGAAGAGCGAGCGAGCGTCTCGACGCCGGCGATCTTCGTGGCCTTACGCGACGCGAGGAAAGCTATCCTAAAAATAACCTTTCGAAGTTCGACCGTGTATATATATATATACACACATGAACACACACATATATATATATACATACACATATGTATATATATACATGCTCTGAGGTCGTACGAGAGGGGATGATAGAAGGAGACAGAGGACAAAGACAGAATTCTTTTCCTTTTTTTTATCTCTCTCTCTCTCTCTCTCTCTCTTTCTCTTTCTTTTTACGAGAAAAACCATCGGCCATTACGGATTATTTTCTTTTCTCGTTCTCAGAAGAAACAGACAAAAAAAAAAAGAAGAAAAAAGATAAAGAACCAACCACGATAGGATTTTTATCGTCACTCTCCAAGAGAGAGAGAGAAAGAAAGGGGAAGGGTGGAGAGAAGGGGAGGACAAAAAGAGAGGAAAGCTTTTGCTCGTGATTAAACTACTTCTTCTCCGAAGTTATCCAAAGTTTTGTCAGTCTCCATCCAACATTCTTGCCCTACCCCATCTCTCAATATCCCTTAACATCATCCCTCTCTTTTTTCCTTTCCTCATTTCTTTTCCTCAATTTCTTTTTTTTTCCTTCCTTTCGTTTGTTTTCCTATCGTTCTCCTTTTTTTTTTTTTCTTATTTAATCTTCCTTCCTTCCTGCCTTATTTCACTATTTTTTTTTTCGTTTCATCAAAGTGATAAAAAGAATTTTTTTCACGATGAGATGTACTTTCACTTTGGGTAAAACGTTTGTAAAGATTTTTTTTTTCTCTTGGGCTATATAATAAAGGGACCATATAACAGTGTCTTGGATTTTACTTGATAGAATCAGTTCAGGACAATGTTCAAATTTTTATAGTTTATCTTATATATATGTACGTATAGAAATAGTCTCTATTTACGATTAGTTCTCTTTTCTCTTATCGTAGAGGGAAACTTTCAAGGATTCTAAAAAGGAAATTGCCTAGAGAGAAAGAGAGAGAGAAAGAGAAAATTTATATATGTGTGTATGTATGTATGTGTGTATACGTCGTCAACAAGAGCACGTAAGTCTCCTGAAGTCGATTTAAAAGGAACGATAAACTCTAAGCGAAAGCGTATCACAAAGTATGTGTTCCCGTAGATAGATAATATGTATAGAATCGAGCTTTCACTTCCATTTGGCCGGAAGTTTTGAAAAGATTATTTTTGAAAAATGATGATAAACTAATGGACAGGACTTACAAAATATCCTTTATCGTAAATTTCTATGAAACATCCGACATAGAATAGTTTTGTCACCAGAGAATAGTTTATACGATACATCGATCGATCGTATAATTGATCCTTCGATCAATTCTATATAATCCGATAGTCGATCAAACGAATTTGTAAACGTTATCCTATCCTATATCCTATATCTATCTATCTCTATTTCATTCTCCCTTGTCTTCATAAAAAAAAAAGAAAAAAAAAAAAAACAAAAATCGCTTCAAGTTGATTATTGAACGTACAAACACATAATAAACACACTTACACGTATATACGTACATTATGTACGTATGAATGTGTATATATGAATATGTATGTAGTTTCTAATCGATCGTTTCGTGTTTTTCCGTGAAAATTTAACAAACAAATCGATGTTTTAAGAGACGTGAAACGTTTAAAGAGACAGAGAGAAAGAGAGAGAGAGAGAGAGAGTCATCGTTTAAACTCGTAAATTAAAAGAAGACAACGAACGACGACATAGAATTCTCCAATTGCTCAGCATGACCCCGTCGAAGGAGATTTAATTAGTTCGCGGTTTCTAAGTTTAACACACCTGTGAAGTGGCGTTGCACACATCTTCGTCTCTGTCTATTTCTCTCTCTCTCTCTCTCTCTCTCTCTCTCTCTCTCTCTCTCTCTCTCTCTCTCTCTCTCTCTCTCTCTTAGTAGATCCCAGTTTTATGCGATCGTAGATTTTGGATAGTCGCCAATATACGTTTCTCTTTCGGCTAAAGATCTCCCTCTCTATCTTTTTCTATCTTATTTTCACTCTGTTCAAGCATAAAAATCACTTTTCCATCTTCTATAATTAAATTAATATAATATTCATTGTATATATAAAAAGAATATTTACTATCGTTCGAATACTTCGTTCATTATATTATTTATTTCATCTCTTTTTTGTGTCATTTCGAAATGGGCTAATAAATCGTTATTATCCTTCCTTAATTTTTATTATTATTAATTATAACGAGTATTATTTGAAAAAATTGCGATAATTTATTCTTTTTTCTCTTTTTGTCTCTTTTTTACAAAATTTCTATCGAGTGCTGCCTCGAATACGTTTATATATTCTATATATGTGTGTGTGTATGTGTGAGTATGTACGTGTAAAATTGTTTGAATCGAGATCGCAAAGAGGAAAGAGGAAAAAGTGAGTGAGAAAGAAAGAGAGAGAAGAGAGAAGAGAGAGAGAGAGAAAGAGAGAGAAATAGCTAGTCGTTATACACGTTGAACAGATTTAATTTTATCGTTTGTCCCACATAGTAGAGAGGCCAATGAGAGAGAGAGAGAGAGAGAGAGAGAGAGAGAGAGAGAAACTCGAAAGAGAGAGATAGATAAAACTTTTCATCGTTATCCGAAAATATTTTCAAGGAATTTTTTCTTTTTCTTTTTTTTTTTTTCTTTTGTTACATTTCATATGCGAGACTGAACTATTCGGACGAAAAATACGAGAGGTATGTCTATTTTTTTTTTTCTTTTTCTTTTTTTTCTTTTTTTTTTTTTGTAAGTCGTTCTTCCAATACCTCCAGTATAGTTGGCACTGTTATCTCGAGCAATCGATTGTTGTGTA
The DNA here is from genome assembly GCF_912470025.1 of Vespa velutina. NCBI lineage: Eukaryota > Metazoa > Arthropoda > Insecta > Hymenoptera > Vespidae > Vespa > Vespa velutina. Next base: position 1,104,015 of record NC_062206.1, read on the forward strand.
ATCTGGACGAGAAGACAAACAACATGTCATGGACCTGGACATTTTTTCCTTTCTCTTATTTTGAACCCATTTCTTTTTCTTATCTTGAGGAATTCGTCAAAGATAAGGGAAAGGGAGAGAAAGAGTGAGAAAGGTAGATCGTAGAAAGTATTTGAGGTATTTGAAACGTTCGAAATATTTCGTTGCACGTATTAAAAGATCGGAGAAGAGAGGAAAACGCTGAAAATTTTCAAGTTTATTATTGTTACATGATAAACAACAAGATAGATAGATAGATAGATAGATAGATAGATAGATAGATAGATAGATAGATAAAGATAGAGATAGAGAGAGAGAGAGAGAAAAGGAAAAATATCGTAACATCGTAAATTTTTTTTGTACTTTTCCTTCTTTTTCTTTCTATTCCTCCATCATTTTTGTTGTTCGTTTCTCGATAAAAGAGAAAAAAGAGAGAGAGAGAGACAGAGAGAGAGAGAGAGAGAGAGAGAGAGAGAGAGAGAGAGAGATCAATTAGTTTGAAATACTCCGCAGAAACCTGCTATGTAGTAAGTTTTTACGTCACTCGGAAACGGGAGTCTGGCCTCTCAGTAGGCGAACACGAGATGGACATTTAAACCCCCCCCCCCCCTATCCAGCTTATCTCGGGCTTGATATGCAAACATGTGCCAGCCGGATTACAATAAACAATTCCTCGTGTTTTACCAGCCGTATAGAAGCTGTATAGTGGAATTCTCAAAACATCAAACACATGACTAGAAACTCAGAAAGAGAGAGAGAGATAGAGAGAGATATCTCTGGTCGTTGGATTACGCGAGAATATATTAGATTGCCTTTGGCTTTCGGGATATCTTTATTACGAAATTACGTAAGAAATAGAGAGAAGAGGAGAAAAAAGAAAATGAAGAAGAAGGAGAAAAAAGAGAGAGAGAGAGAGAGAGAGAGAGAGAGAGAAGGAAAAAAGATATACGGCAAAAATATATATCCGG
>NC_062206.1:1107500-1120000 GCF_912470025.1 Vespa velutina
CACGTATATCCTCTCGCATATTCTCTTGCGTATAATCATGCGACGAAATTAGATCGTTCGATTTATATTTCTACGGTACGACGGTGTATTTTTATCTGGTTAGTCTATTTTCGAAGCATGTTCAAAGAGTTTCCTGTTCGTTTGTGTTCGTAAACTTCGGATTCGTCGGAGTTTAAGTGGGTAGTAAGAGAAAATCTTTTATCGGCTTAATTAAATCTCTAATCGTCCTGAAATTAATGTTTTTTCTTTCATAAATATATATATATATATATATATATATATATATATAATTCTATTTATATTACTATTATTTATTCCCTCTCTCTCTCTCTCTCTCTCTGTCTCGTGTATATTTTATTTACTTATAAAATACTTATATTAGAAATATATCAATACATATATTTCTATTTACTTATTTCCTCATTATCAAGTTTAACATTTTAATCGACATCAAAAAAAAAAAATATACATACATAAATAAATAAATATAGAATACAATAGAATAAAAAAAGGAAATAAATCTATAGAGAAGTTAATCGAAAAAAAAAAAGAAAGAAAGAAAGAAAGAAAGAAACGAGTCATTGATCTTAAAGAGTCATACTCGAAATTAGAATTTCGAGTCACATAGAACCATACATATATACATACATACATAAATATAAAAAGAAGACGAATTAAAATGACAAAAGATTAAATTACAGAAAAGTTTTCCTTAAACGAAATATAAAAAAAAAAGAAAAAAAAAAAGAAAAAAAGAAAAGAAAGAAAAAGAAATTTTATTTTTTCGTCTCCTTGAAAATATTTAACAACTATATAATTTTTAACGAAATAATTCTATGATGGATAAAACCTATGTAAGATGTATTATAGACAAAACCGATGTAACATGAAATAATGAGATGAAAGATGACGTATGTGCTAATAGATTCGCGTGCATCGGACGCATTTATATGCGTTTAGAACTCGCATTAGAATAGATCTTATTTTAATAGGGAGGAAAAAAAAAAAGAAAAAGAGAAAAAAAAAAAGAAAAAAAAAAAGAAAAAAAGAGGAAAAAAAAAAGAAAAAAAAAAGAACGAAAAAAGGGAAAAAAGGAGGAAAAAAAAGAAAATGTTTACGTCCTGTGTATTTGAGCATAAGCAACCATATACATACATACATTTATTTTTCCATGCGCTTACACACACACATACACACACAACACACATATATACATCATACATATACTCACATACACGCACATACATATATACATAAGCATACACACCCTTCAACACAAGAAGAAGGAAATGGCGAACGAGATGCGACAAATGACTCGATTACGTCCGCGTGCGAAAATTACTATCGCGTGCTGGAAAAAAGTTATGGCCGAGTACGGACACAATAAGCGTAGCCTTGGATAACAAAGGAGTCGATCTCTCTCTTTCTCTCTCTCTTATTCACTCATACAGAGATACACATAGATAGATAGATAAATACAGACGCGTTATAAATGCAGTAAAGACAAATCGTCTCATTCCTAGTTTTCTTCGTCTTCTTCTTCTTTTTTCTTTATCTTTATCTTTGTCTAACCGTAACGATACTACTATTCCTATTTTCTATGCATGCTTTTCTGCGCAGAAAATGCATAAATACATACAGAAAGAGAGACAAGACTAACCATACACACACATACACATGTATACACACATACACTCTATGTATACATATATACACCCTTGTACACAAGATATATATATATATATATATATATATATATATATATATATATATATACAGTAAGAGCCTTTCCATCTCGTTTCCAAGCCGAGGTGGGAACAAAGAATGTAAACATGATAACGAAACGATGCGTCGTCATAATATACCACCATCTATTGCAGCTTCTGTTCATCGTTCTCTCTCCCTCTCCCCCCCCCTCTCACTCTCTCTCTCTCTCTCTCTGTCTGTCACTATCTTCTCTCTCAATGCATATTTTGATCGAGGAACGCATAATAAGCATCGCTTTTCATTGAAATACATTTCATTGAAATGATTTCTATCGAAATATAATCGTATAAAGTGAGAGAGAGAAAGAGAGAGAAAGAGAGAGAGAGAAAGACATTGTTAATCATCGAAATAGAGAATAAATTCGTCTGTCTATAATTAATATATATTGGCGATCTAATATGAACTTGCAAACATATTGTGTTGGCAACTAAATGATTGCGGAGTCTATCGACAAAATCCGCAATCACTTAGTTGCCAACAAAATATCTCGTTGGCAACTAAGTGATTGCGGATTTGGTTCCCGCAACGACTTAGTTGCCAACGGAATATTTTCTTGGCAACTAAGTGATTGCGGTTTGGTTCCCGCAACGACTTAGTTGCCAACACAATATATATATATATATATATATATTATATACTATATTAATTCTCGCTTGTTTCTTTTCGTAAACTTCTTAATGGTACACCATCTAAGCGAATAAAGAAACCATCGTGGTGTTTGCTTGAAGCTTATACACTTTTATCGTTCGTAGAATACGTAAAATAAAAAGAGAAAGAGAGAGAGAGAGAGAGAGAGAGAAAGTGAGAGTGAGGGATTAGGGGAGAAACTAAAATATTGATCGATAAGCGTGATGAAGTGGGATGAGGTTAGGGGTAGATAGGGGAAAATTGTAGTAGGGTGAGAAATGAAGGATGGAGGGTGATGGCCTCGAATTTTTATGTGCTAAACATGAAAAAAAAAAGAGAAGGATAAAAGAAAAAGAGAGAAAAAAAATATAGATACATCATGTTTGTGCGTGTATTTGTGTATATATATATATATATATATATATATATATATATATAGATAAATAGATAGATACGTCGTTTATTAAAATAGTATGATAGAGACGTCGTATGGTTATACATGAACATATAGTTGATGGTATATCTCTAATAATTCTGAATACACGCGACACGGGAAAAACCAAAAGCTAAGGAAAACATTGAATTCATTGAAAAAGATATGTATGTATGTATGTATGTATCTATGTTGTATGCTAAACGAGATAAGGGAGGAAGGAAGAAATAAGGAAGAGGGAAGGAATAAAAACAAAAAAATCATTTAAATTACTATCATATAATATATGTACGAAAAAAACGAGAGGATTTTTTTATAAGTAATTTAAATTGAAAGATATTAATCGTTGATATTAAAGAGAACGAGAAAAAGAAAAGGGAAAAAAGGAAGAAAAAGAAAAAGAAAAAAAGAAGAAAAGGTTTTCTACTTTCGGTCCGCAGGAATAACTTCCAAAAATGGAAACGTTTTTGAAGTAAACTGACTTACCTCGAAACAGAGACAGAGACAGAGATAGGAGAGAGAGAGAGAGAGGGGTGGTGTTGGTAGAAGGGAGAAACGTACACACACATACACATATAACACAAACATACACACACAATACACTCATGAACACATATACATAGACCATATATAAGCACGAAACATGCGCACACAGTGGGTAATAGTGTTTCACGTCGACCTCGTGTCGGTTAAAAGAGGCAAAACGTCGTATATTTGAGCCATGCTCACTCGTAGTGACCTCGAGCGATCTTCTAATCTCGTTTTCTCTGTATATGCACCGCGTCGAAAGAGAGAGATAGAGAGAGAGAGAGAGAGAGAGAGAGAGAGAAAGAAATACATTCAAACGCATTCTATTTTCTAGAAATACATTAAAAGTATTCTATTTTCTATTTTCTTATATCTATTTTACATAAACATTTTACTGATCGACGATAATCGATTCTATTTCGAGAGGGGAAATAAAAAAGGTTAATGTAAAAAAAATATGCAAGTACGTACCGAGTTAAGTGTATAAGAGATAAGTAAGAAAATGCATACATATACATATACATATACATATACATATACATATACGTATACGTATATACGTAATGAGAGTATGTATATATATAAACTATTATGAATTGTAACGCGAACGCATTATATATATATATATATATTAAAAAAAAAAAAAAATAAAATAAATAAATAAATAAAACAGGAAAGAAAATAGAAGAATAAAGATAGATATATTACGAATTAAATACGCGACAAAAAAACCGAGAACCGTACTCGACGATAGTCGCACTGACACTGACAGCGTTCTGTCATCATCGCGCTATCACCACATGGTCGCTACGTTCTCGGCCATCTTCGACTACGCTCGGCTAACTTCGATTTTCCTTTCTCGAGAGGACTTCGTGACGACAACTACGACACAACGACAACGGCAACGCGGCGATGACGACGTTCGCCGTCCCTGTTGCTCTTCTCTTCGTCTCAGTGGATCTTCAGAGGGGCAAGGGTAAGGATGTAGAAATACGTTCGTTGAGAAAAAGAAGAGATCGTGCTGAAAGGGAATTGAGAAGGAAGGAGACGAAACTACTACTACTCTTCTTCTACTACTACTACTACTACTACTACTACTACTACTACTACTACTACTACTACCACTACTACTGCTACTACTACTACTACTACGACGACGACATCGACGACTTAGGAGGTATAAAGGATGACTTCATTCGAATCTAAGAGAGACAGAAATAAAGGGAAAGAGAGAGGGAGATAAAAGAGCGCATTTTTTGAAAATCGACACGATCAAATGTGATTAATTACATGAATCTTGCACATTATATACACATTGAGAAAGAGAGAGAAAGAGAAAGAAATACACGTGTATGTATACACAATGCGTGCATATGCGTTGGTATAATTAGTATTTAATATTTATTATTATATATCTAATATCTCCTATTCTTTTTTCTTGCTTTTTTTTCTTTACTTTTTTCCCTTTTCTATTAATCCGTCAAGAATTTCGTCGTCAATAAGCTTTCGTAAGCATGCAATAAGAGTCGTCGATCGTGAAGGAAAAAAACCTAACCTCGTTTATTCATAAATCGAGTTTTATTTCATAATTCGTTAAAAAAGAAATATATATATATATATAAATATATATATAATCATAAGTTTCCAATTGGTTTTTCGTAATTAAAATGAGATAATAGAATGTATATAAAACGTATATATATATATATAAGAAGGGATGAGATGGAGGAGTAAAAAAAGACTAGAGAAAGAGACGCCGATCGAATTAACCAATCATCGACCGATCGATGATTCATCAGTGGAATCCATGGAATCGTTAGTACGCGGAAAGTTAAAGTGTGTGTTGTGTGTCGTATTGCGTCATGAACAGTAAAGTTCCTTTTTCCTGAATGAAATGGTACGCGACAAAGATCACGAAAGAGAGACAAAGAAAGAGAGAGAGATAGAAATCGCAAGAGATAGAGGGAGAGAGGCATATCTAACGTGAATTCTACGAATTACTATTGAGCACATCCTGCAAGATTGCCAGTCATCATTTGAGCACGTGGTAGAACTCTCTTATAAGTCTCTTAACGAATATAAAAAGATTTTCTAAGAAATCATTTCAATGTCCTTTCTCTTCTATGAATTTTGTTTATTCATAATACACATAGAAAAAAAAAAAAAAAATAAAAATAAAAATAGTACAAACGAACGTGTAGTACGTACATACGTCGTACACGTACATAAATACATACATACATATATATACATAAATCTGTAAAAAAAAGTCACATCACATCGCTTGATTCGGTTCGATTCGGTTCGCGAATTAAATACACACATATACACATAGACACACAGATACACAGCACGAGATTATACTCTTTCAGATCTCATTTAAATCGTTTACTCGCGTTAGACTACTCAGAGCATATTTATATACATACGTATATATGTATGTACATATCTGAAGCTCTTCTCTTAATTGGAGAGTCTGCCCTTTCCCGAGGCTCGATTAATGATTATCACTGTGAACAGTGCAACGTTGTCGGTCGCACGCCGTCTCTTTTTATTTTTCATTTTTATATTTATTTATTTTTTTTTTTTTTTTATTTATTTTTTTTAACACATTACCAACAATACAATGTATTAAGAAGAGAGAAGCTTTCGATAATTAAGAAAAAAAGTATATGTATATATATATATATATATATGTTTCGTACAGAAAATAATTATAGTTGATGATTATAATAAACGATTAATCAGATTGATTAATATATATATTAAAATCAATATCAAACCGAGATATATATATACGCATAAATATATGTTGATTCTCGTATCCTTAGAATCTTTCCTTTCATTTTTCTTGCTCGTCATTATTACGATTGCTTTGTATTGGAATTATTTTCTTATTTCTTTCTTCCTCTTCTTTTTCTTTTTTTTTACCGACAATTATATATTATCATTTGTAAGTAGATATTTTTATATGCCGATACTTAATCACATTAATTATATAGAATAAAATTGTATGCAATATTTACTAAAATATTTACTATAATATTTACTACAATATTTACTACGATATTTACTACAAAATATATATATATATATATTCGTTCGAACAATGGAATGTTAAAATAATGATAACACAAGGACGAATAACAAAGGTCCGATCGTTCTCTTCTCTCACTCTCTCTCCCTCTTTCTCTTTCTCTTTCCTTCTCTCTTGTAAATATTTTTCAATACTATGTTCGTACTATTTCTTACAAGATTTGTTTCGAGAGAGAAAACGAGAAAGAGAGAGAGAGAGAGAGATATAGATAGAGAGAAAGAGGGGGAAAAAGAAAGAAAGAGACAAACGTATTAAACGAGTATACTTTGAAGTTATCCGTAAGTGGACGATAAACTGTTTGGTGATAAGGGCAGAGAGAAAGAGAGAGAAAGAAAGAGAGTGCGGTACACTTTGGTTGGCCGTTTTTAGCACCGAAGCGAGAACAAAGGCCAACACGAGATGCTGTAGAGAGAGTCACGATATAAAGAGAGAAAGAAAGAGAGAGAGAGGGAGAGAGAGAGAGAGAGAGAGAGGAGGTGAACGACACCAAAAAGCTTAAGTACCGAGAGAGGATCCCCAGAGTTCTCACTCATTCTCTTTTCCTCTACCTTCTTTTTCTCCTTTTTCTTTTTCTTTTTCTCTCTTTCTCTCTCTTAATTTAAGTAAGTATATAATTTGGGAAATTTCGAGGGCCACGTCACGGCCTTGTCCGTCTTTGTTCGAAACACTGTACACATTTGTGTATGTAGGACATTGAACCAAGGCTTCTTTCCCCAAGGACAAATACGCGTGAGAAAAAGCAAATGCGTTTTCTTCGAAGTTGACCTTTATAAAATAAAAAGAAGAAGAAGAAGAAGAAGAAGAAGGAAAAAAATAAAACGAGCACACGTAGGTATATACGTATCTATATACATATATACATACATACATACATACGATACATACGTTACATACATCTCGTAATCGATATTGATGCACTTGTCAAACGATCACGTATATTATAATTTAATATTCACGAATTATTATATATTAATATAAAAATTTTTGATACTCCTGAAATTTATATATATATATATATATATATGCAAGTGTAAATGTTTATGTACGTTCTAGAGACAAATCATGTTCTAACTAAATTCAATTAAGAGTTTAGGGAGGCTTGCATTTTGTTTTTTCTTTCTTTATTTTTCTTTTCTTTACCTACCCCCACCCTCCCTCCCCTCATCCCCCATCCCGCCACCAGCCTCGACCCTCAGAATTATTAATGATTTTCATTTCGTTCGGTTATATCGCAAAATATGTGTAATTGCGTTTAACTCGTTTCAAATCTCTCTTGTATAATAATAAGTTGTAAAAAGATCCATCGATGTATCGGTTCTTTTGTGATACGTGGGAGAGACGGTAAAGTGTCTGACGAAATCGATACCCGTTTTACACCTCAAGGCCATATAATCGCCTAGTTTTCACCGTCGATGATCGATTAGCTTCACCGAGCATAATGCATATATATATATATATATATATATATATATATATATATATATATATATATATATATATATATATATATATATATATATATATATACACATAGACAGAGACACACGTGGTAACTCTTCATTTACTCCGTTCACGTACCAACCATCGTGCAGCACATGCCATGTTGTAATTATTATCGATGTTTGATGCCATGCGAGAAGAAGGAACTTTCTGATTTGTGATTTTTCTTTTTTTTTCTTTTTAAATCAAACAAATATATATATATATATATATATATATTGTTTATTACCAGGATGAATATCGATGAATGAGAACGTCTAAGATTTTTAATTTGGAGTAATAACTCTAATAAATATCAAACGAAATAATAAAACTGGTATTTCGTTCGCTTCAAAAACGAAACAAGACCAACAAAAGAGGGAAAAAAGAAAACATAAAAAGCTATTTCTAATATATCACACCTCGTTAGTCAATCGAGATAATGACAGCTGTTTTTTTATTTTTTCTTTTTTCTTTTTTTTTTTTTGTTAGACACTCATTCTGTTATTTCGACAAGATAATTATTACTAGCTTTCGATGACGTATTATTTGATATCTTGCCCCCTTCCACCCCCACTATACCCCCGTTCACGATTTAATCGTGATTATTCATTTCAATATACATAAACATTATGTTATCCCTTACAATGGAGGAAAAAAGAGAAAAAATATAGAACAATGAGGGGGAAGAGGAAGGAGAAGAAGGAGAGTGTATATATCGTGTGCGACCTTGAGAAAGTCATTCGCAACGTTTTCAAGGTTATATATGTATATATAACGACGATATACGGTCATGTCATTATCCATTCTCTCTCGTAACAGAGAGAGAAAGAGAGTGGAATATATTCAAAGATGATCGTCATACGTATCATATTCTATTGCATTTCTAATTATTTAAAAATGATCATATACAAGGGAAATGATGATGATGATGATGATGATGATGACGATGATGATAAAGAAGAAGAATAAAAAGCGAAGTTCTCATAAGAGAGCCGTAACCTTCGAATAAGAATATTTTCAAGACGTTAAGGACGTAGAACGGAATGAGAAGGGAGAGAAAGAGAGAGAGAGAGAGAGAAGGGTGAAGGGTGAAGAGGAAGAGATAGAGGGAAGAAGATGAAGAAGGAAAAAAAAAAAAAGAAAAAAGGATCACGAATGTAGAAGGAGAAAACGCTTCGAGGGCACAACGGTGCGTGAATTCCTTACAAGTGACGCAACCACGAAGGCATTTCCGACTGGTTGCACTTCGACAGCCTCTCTTCGATGGGGGAATAACTACATAATCGCGTAGATAATTCCTCAGAGAATTCTGTGATCTTTTTTTTCTCTTTCTTTTTTTTTTTTTTTTTTGGTTTCCTTCCTTCCTTCCTTTCTGTCTTTCTTCCTTTTCTTTTTGTTTTCTCTCTTACTCTTACCCATCTATAACTAACCCCTTCTTCTTCTTCGATCGCACGCACCCTATATATCCCACTTCATCCCCAGTCCTCTTTTAATTTGTAATTTTGTTATTTCCCTCTTTCTTTCTTTCTTTTTTTTATTTTTTTTTTTTTAGGTAACACGCGTGTCGTTCCTTAAAAAAATTTTCCTAAAAAAAAATTAAATAAAAAAAAAAAAAAAGGACACGCGCATCCATCCACCCACCCACGCACACATACAAGCATAAAAAAAAAATTTAAGAAAAACAAATTAGAAAAGAAGAAGAAAAAAGAAAACAAACTAATTAGTATTCGTTATTTGCATTTCGCGTAAAAATTTGATAAAACGTGTTAATGAAACACATTAAAAGAATCGTTTTGGGGTATAAAAAGAGATACACGTGTATATAGTATAATATAATCAATATTAGTAACCTTCAATTCAACCGTAATAGAGATAACGATATTATTGAATACATATGTTGAATACATATATAAAATACGTGTGTGTATGTGTGTCTACACGTTAGATTATATATGCATGTACTTGTTATTCAGGTTTATAATCTCACAAAGAATTATCGACATTTTTTTTCTTCTTTTTTTTTTTTTTGTTTAATTTAGAACATTTAAAAAAAACTCTCTTTCGATCATGTCTTCTACATATAATAATAATAATAATGATAATAATAATAATAATTTCACGAAATTCGAAACGTCTGATGCCCACCATCCAAACCATCCAAATTATCCATTCATCCATCCATCCATCCACCCAATCCATTCATTCATTCATCCATTCATTCATTCTCACATTCCGTGACATACGTAAGACCATGTCATATAAGTCCATTTATGTTCCTGCCAAGAAAGAGAGAGAGAGAGAGAGGGGGTTCTACGACCTCTTAAATTAAAAACTCCCTTTTTAGGGTGTCTCGAAGTAGAGAATGATGAACGGACAGAGAGAGAAAGAGAGAGAAAGAGAGAGAGAGAGAGGGAAGGGAAGAGAAGGAGAGAAAAGATCTCGTGAATAAGTTATTATAGGACAGTTTATCATTCTATCATACTCGAAGAAGAGCATCATCCTCGTCTCTTTGATCACCTACTTCCATTCCCTCTCTCGCCATTCCTTTCCATCGTATTCTTCGTTGAATTCGATTTGTCTTTTTTTCTATTTTATTCCTTTTTTTTTGTGTATCTTTTTTTTTTCCCTACGAAGGAAGAGCACCAAAGCAACAGCACAGAGAAATCAAAGGAATCTTCTTGTTCGTCAGGACAAGGCAGTGTAGGTAGGCATATATCCTTTCTCTTTCTTTTTTCTTTTCCCCTTCCCTTTTTTTTTTTTTTTTTTTTTGTTACGACGCTATAAGAACGACATAGTATTTTAAAAGGGAAAGCTTCGAAAACTTTCAAAACACGTACGGTATGTAATGCTATGTATGTGTACGAATAGTGTATGTATTCGTTATTGAACGAATCGAAAGTTTATCGATCGATGATAATAATCATAAACGAAAGAGAATGGATCTCGATAGATCGATTCGGAAATTAAAATGACATTTTCGATGAAATGAAAAATAAAGAAAATTTCGATAAATTATCAAGATAATAGTTTGATCAAACATCGGAATCGTATTATGACGAACGTATAAATCATAAGGATCGTTAATGAATGAACAAACAAAGAAATAATATTTTTGTAAAATTTTACAGAAGTAAACAAAAAGCAAGGAGGGGAGGAGGGGAAAAAAAGAATATTTATATATATATACATATATATATATATATAAATGACGTGTAAAAAAGATGAATTTAATATTCATCTGTAATAAGAATATAGAAGAAAATATCATTAGATGGAAGAAGATGATTAGATAAGTATTTCATAAATGCATATACATATATATATGCTACAGCTATGTGTATGTATATATATATATATATATACATATCGATAAAACACACACGTCGAAGAAGTTCGATATTACGTGGTATGTATATACCAAAGATTAAAAATTCATGATATTATAATAACTCGTTTCTAGTTAAACGTAAGATTATAACAGTGGTTTACCATTTGCTTGGAAATGACGCACAAATATGGTTTACCATAATCCGGTGGACCTGTGTACTGATAAAACCATCACGACTATTACCTCCTCCACCTCTTCCTCCTCCTCCTTCCCCTTCTTCTCTACCTTAACCTCCTTCTCCTTTTTCCCCTTCTATCCATGTCGTCAGAACGTGTTCTTTATTCAACAATTTTCCTTATTCTTTTTCTTCCTTTTTCTTTTGTTTTTTCCTTTTTTTATTCGTGATTACATAAAGGCAAACAATTTTACTCGTTTCGAACGATCTCTCGCTTCGATCTTATATAGGAAATATATAATTTTATATATCTCCTATATTAAAAAAAAAAAAAAAACAAAAAAATTGATATTTATAGAGAAAAGGCTAAAGTACGTACTTACGTAATCCTTCTCTTTCTCTTTCTTTCTCCCCTCTCTAACCACGATATATATTTCTAAATTTAGAAGATAGACAAGTTTACAATATATCCAACCTAATAATATAATCGACCCACCGACAGATACGATACGATATTATCGCTTACGTTATTATCAACTCTATGTCGTTATATGACCTTGTAACCGCGGAAATTAGCTTTGCTTAGAGCAAACGATAATTCATTCGTGCCGACGACAAAGTATAAAACACGCGCGTGTACGAAATGCTCGCCGCTCGAACTTCCGTTCTCGGTTCGTTCTTTTTTTTTTCTCTCTTTTTTTCTCTCCCTTCCTTCCTTCCTTCCTTCTCCCTCCCTTTCTCTCCCCTCTCCTCTCTTTCTCACTCTCTCTCTCTCTCTCTCTCTCTCTCTCTCTCTCTCTCTCTCTCTCTCTCTCTCTCTCTCTTTGAACGAGTTTCGTAAACAACGTCATTAACTTATCGATCTTCTACTAGTAGGTGGAAAACTGAAAAATACGAATTACTAGAGAAGGGGAGAAGAGACGAACGGGGAAAAGAAGATAGAGAGAGGGACGGTGGGTAGGAGGAGGGAGAAATAGGAAGAAGGCATGATCTTTCAAAGACTCGACGAACTTTTTGTTCTAACCGAAAGAATTTACTTTATGGTAGAGGATGTATTGTTCCC